>NW_017732494.1:302275-305449 GCF_001890085.2 Hipposideros armiger | reverse complement strand
ACACACCTACTGCTATAGCACATGAACAAGGATGCATACACTGTCATCACATCTGTATGTCACATTTGGAATTTCGGTTTTTATGGGCTCCACTCCAAATGTGTGAACAGCTGAAGCTGAGGAACAGAGAAAGCCCACTATGGCTGCCAACAGGAAGAGAACTGCCAAATGCATAAGACGCCACTGACAGAGAACACACTTGTGTCAAATCTGACCTCCAAACAGAAAGACCCCAGGGTAGATGCTTCTGATTGCTGTGATGGGCTCAAGCTGCTTCTCGCTGTGCACTCTGTGTCTGTGTGGGCCTCGGAGGGAACAGCACAGGAATTGATTTTAATGCTGGTTGTGATTCTCCTTAGCGCAAATGTCAAAACTAGCCCGTTTCTTATATGATAGGGCAAGTGCAATCTATAGCTGATATAAATCTCTGCTTAAGCTATTTGACATTGCTTGAACTACACTATTTTTGCCTCCTATTTAGGTGAGGGAACATGGCATGTGCCTTGGTTTGAATAGAACCCAAATTCACCCAGGGTTTCACCACCTCCTAGCTGTGTGGTCTTCGGCAATAAAGTCAAACTTTGTAAGCCTCAGCTTCCTTATCTAGAGGTTGATCATAATAATGTGTATTTTATTATGTTGTTACAAGGATTAATTATAAATCACATAATACCATGCTTATAGTGTAGCAAACATTCAATTAATGGGAGCTCCTACAATCTCATTTTTTTTCAGTTCAATGTGATCAGTTGTCGTTTCTGGATAAAACTTATTTTCTTTAGTCAAATTCAAAATAACATCATTGTTATTTTAAATGCACCAAAGAATCACTATAAACTGAGGAATTTTTATAAAGTTCATTTTAGTGAACCAATTTTGTTTAAAAAAAAAAACACAAAACCTATTAAGGTCAGATCACCGTTGGTTTTCATCAAGTGCTGACAAGTAAAATCAAATGTTTACCACATGTCTGCCCATTTGCTAGGAACAACAGATGTTGTGGCATATGGTCCAGTGACACCCACCGTCATGCCCATGGGCTGAAGGGCTTAGAAAACCTGAAATATGGAATCAGAACTCAGTGTGGTTGAACTCAAAAAGGTCCCCAAACACACAGCCCTCAGGCTTGGCTCAGTCCACTGATGGGGCCCTCAGGAGCCCCCACAATTCAGCACTGTGAGTATAAATGCAAATAATATGTGCTGTAGATTTCCCAGGCGATCTGATCTGTTTCAGGGTTCATGTGGTAGAACAAGTTACAAAGAAAGAAGTACAGAATTAAGTAGTGTCTGGACATTAGCACTTAAATAGTAGCCATGTAAAACACACAAGGGAAAATATAAAAGACACGTAATGTTGAAAAGGACTACGTCAGTCACCAGGTTGCCAATATTAGGAAAGAAAGAGCAGAAAAGAACAGTAAGCGGAACTCACATCCTGAAATCAGGCTTCAGTGAACAATAAGACCGAGGTAGATTGGGTAACAATCTTTGAAACAGTGAGGTTTAGCTAATGAATGGCTCAGTAACTATCGTGCTTCTAAAGGTCCTTCCTTTCATCCTATTCCTATTATTTCCGCATGTGTTCAAGGAGAGGGGAAAAAAGCCAACTTCTAAAAACAAGCTGAAGGGTATGAATTTACCACTGTTTCACATTTCCCTCTATATTTGCAAAGATCAAGATTCAGTCTCTCTTGCAAAGCAAGCATAGAAACTTATAAAAAAAAANCAGACTGTCTTTTCTATCCCTGAGGCCATATTGTAGTTACCAATTTGTATTGTCTCGTCCCTTCCCCTTCACCTTCATCCCCACCCCCTCCCAACTAGTAACCATCAGTTTTTCCTCTGTGTCTCTGAGACTATTTCTGTTTACATTTATCATTTATTTAGTTTTTTAGAATCCACATATAAGAGAGATCATATGGTATTTGTCTTTCTCTGGCTGACTTATTCACTTAACATAATATAATTATTTCTTCTGAGTGAATCAAACATTACTTCTTTATGAAATGACTCTATAAAATAATAAAGTCATCTTATGTTTTTTAAAGTTACCTTTAAGGTCTTTTTGACCTTAAAGTCTATTTTGCCTGATAATGCTAATGCAGCTACCTTCACTTTCTTCTAGTTAGTTCATAATCATGTCTTTCGGTTTCTTTTTTTCTTTCAAACTTTAATATGCATTTGTTTTAATCAATTCTATAAATATTGCAAAATTGGGTTTTAAAAATGTGGTCTTACAGTTAATGTACTATAACTAGAAAGAGTACATTATATATTAAGGAGAATAAAATTGACATTTAAAAAAAGAGTACATTATATTTATTTTCATTACTGGTCAATTTTGATTTATTTCTACCATCTCATTTGTAGTTTCTCATTGTCCTAATTTTCCTATTTCTATTTTTCTCATATCTTGCCTTCTTTTGATTGATTAGGATAAGTTATTTTTCTTTTTCTCAATCCATTTATCCCTTATTTGGAAGTTGTACTTTTATGTTTACTCTTTTAATGAGTTCCATGCGTAATTAAATCTAGAACAAGTCTAATACTATTCAAGGTCCTTACTCTTCCTCCAATGAGAATCTTAGAATACTTTAATTCAGGTAGTCCCCTAGTAACTCATATGCTGTTGTTTTAGTTCTTTATTGTTATATTAATTCCACTATTACACATTGTATGATATACGTTAGGCTGTATTTCACTCACATTATATACTTGCATGTTAGACTATATCTTACTATCTTTTTTTCTCTTAACCTTTCACAGTTTTACATTTTTTTTCTCTTTGTCAATGCAGTCCAAAAAACTTCAATTATACTCTTATAGATTGTTTTTCACAACAAATGTTTTTTCAGATCTTTCTCGCATAATCAGTAACATCTTGGTTCATCACTTCTTCTCACCTCTTAAAGCTTTCCTATAGTTTAATTTTTCTTCTACTTGAAGTATATTCTTTAGAATATCCTCTAGTATGAATTTAGTGGCATAAATGTTCTCAGTTGTCTGAAAATGACTATTTTACCAATATTTTTGAAAAATATTTTCACCAGATATATAGTTTTAGGCTGACAGTTATTTTTGTCAGCACTTGAAGATATTTACTTGTTTTCCAGATACTGCTATTAAGAAGTCAGTTGTCCATCAAATTGCCATTTCTTTGTAGTAATCTTTT
>NW_017732494.1:290102-297039 GCF_001890085.2 Hipposideros armiger | reverse complement strand
CTAGAGCCTTCATATACAGCAATGCTTTCACCAGAAAAATAATAGCTGATGCATATTTACGTGCTATGTGAGCATGTCGGAGTGACTGCTCCTCTCACGTAGGTCCTTTCATTTCAGCTGGACTTTTGCTGGAAGACCAAGATATCATATCTGTCTTACAGGATCAAATTCTGGAAAACTTAACTCACTTGAACTTTTCAGTGAGGTAAACAAATGCTATTTATTCATTTTCCTGTTAGTAAAACACATCATTATATACCCAGACGCCTTTCAAAGATTAATAAATTTTAATGATTAAATTCTTATTCATAGGCTATGCCACACTTCTCATTTACAACTAGTCAATGTACTTTGCAAAGGTAAGGGTTTCAGGTGCTCAAAATCATTTAAATTATATCATTCTCTCTGGAAATAAGATGATTCAAGGACATGTCAATCTCGAAAACACTTTGACCACAGCTATATTTAAATAATTTTAATGCTTTCTTTCCCAAGAATATAATGATTAGTTACATATGTTTTAATGCTGACTCTAAATTACTTAAACTTAGAAGTTTACTTTGAAATGCATAATCTAAGGCAAACTGATCTTGCATTTTAATATGTCAACAAAATTATATAAATTTTCTGTCTGGAATTTTTTTAGAAAGCTAAATCTCAAACTTACCAATTAAAATCAAAACTTTATTTTAGCATCACGTAAGCCAAACAAATCTATTTCTTGGCCATCTTATGCATAATTGATGATCCTCCTTGTACATTCAGATTTCCTTTTCCATTTCCTTGTTGGCCATGATCGTCTTCTGGGATACTCCTCTCCTCCCTCTGTCTGCGCCTCCTCACCCTTCCCCTGACACACCACCTGTGGCTTGCCTTTCTCTCTCCTGCACCCTTTAACTGGAGCTGCTAGTAATTTATAAAAGTGATAACTGCTTTCAGAAAAGCTGAGCTTTAAACATTAGCACAACAGTGTCACAGGACAGCTACAAGCTGTCTTCTGCCATCACAACAGGAACTAAGGGGAGTTCATTGATTAATGAAGACCATCTCAATATCCTACCTTGCATTCTCTTCTTTTCCCCATCAACTAATCTTCACATTTGTCACCATTCAAAAAAAAAAAAAACACTCAGACACAAATCATAAATTCACTTTTCATCCAAGTAAATCTACAGACTCCAGTCTATAACTATTTATTACTATTAAAATTATTTACTGTAATAATTACAAACTCTTTCCATCCTATATATGTTCCAGAAATATTTTTAATGATTGATTTTTAATCTTTAAAGTATGGGATATTATTAGTGTTTGACAAGTTATATTTCATACTAAAGATCAAAATACTTTGGATAGCCTAATAGTCTAATAATAAATAACAGAAGAGAACAAAAAATGAAACAGATGCTTTCAGATATGACAACAAAAAATAGACAGAAAATGAATATTTAAATAGTCAAGGATTATAATAATTATACCTAATATTTACCAAATACTTTCTATGTATAAGCTCTAGATGTAAGAATCTGTTGCTGTATAATCTTCTATAATTAACACAACAACCCTACAGGTTAACTATTTTGTAGATGAGAAAACTAAGTTAAACATCACAGGAAAAACTTCCCAAGTTTCTCACAGCAAACAAATAGTGGAGATGGGATTCGATTCCTGGACCGACTTCATAATCCTTGCTCATAAATCAATGGTATTCAATTGTATCACATCGAATACCCACTTTTTAAAATAAATGTGGTGTCACTACTATTCACCAGCCTAAAATCAAATTCATAGAAAATATAATCTTCCTACAGATACAAATGAAAACAAAAGAAAACCATAGAACTCCCTAGTTGCTCTATAAAAGAGAAATAAAAACAATAAACCTACAGTAAAATAATTTGACATATAAATATACTAGAAGAAATAATGATCAAAACAACCAAAAATTCAGGGTGACACAAGTGTGTTGCATTTTTTACTCAAATACGACAAGCAACATTATCATCAGTGATGAGATTTACAGTGAGAACAACTCTTGGTAAAGTTCCAAATGAAACAAAGTAAAATCTTTCTCTACATATACAGTGGTCTCACTCTAGCAAATCCAGTTGATATGAAAATACCATGTGCTTATATGTAAAAAAATAATTTGGTTCTTCCTTCAGGTAGTGATAATTATGTTCTTTACATATATGGATGTCTGGTGAGACTTCCAAAAGTCAGCAACACAAGCACAATTTGTTAATCAGGACCCTCCTAAACATCCAGCCTCCTGAGTCCCTACTCAGTAAATGCCTGTAGGGCCTTTTAATCATCGGGACAACCACAAAACACCCCTCACAGATTTCCAAAACATTGCTTAGCGGTGGGATTGCTGCTAATGAGTACCCCTGAGAGAGATAAGGGAATAGATGATATGTTTAAAGCAGAGAAGGTGCCACCCTATGAGGGTAAAATAAAGCACAAGATCAAATAAAGTTGGACGTTTGCTTTAGAATGCGTAATCTAAGGCAAACTGGTCTTGAACTTTAAATGCATACTCAAAACAGGTCTTCCGGTATTTTGTTTCTACACGTGTGGTCCCTTTTCACCAGTGGGCTCAGACCTGCTTTGTGAAGGAAAGCATATTCACTCTTTTATTCTCTTTCTGTCAAACATCATCACCTTCCCCGCTCTGACCTCTTTCCGCATCATTCTTCCATTATTCCTAGACAGTACTCCCAGAAAGCAGAATGAGACAGAAATGAGCCCCAAGGATATTTCTGTGATAAAGAGCTTAGTTGGTATAAAGGGGACTATGAGCCTTCTAGAAATAATGTCATTCATTCATTCAACAAATATTACTGAACACCTCAGCTGTGTCATACGCTGGGTTTGGTACATACTGACCATTTAAGAGGAAATTGCATCATAGTAGGAAAACAAATAATAAACAGGCAGTTTCAAGATACTGTAGTAAGTACCATTGCTAAGCCCAGGATGATATTGATAATATGAAAGCTCACAGAAACGACACCTGACCCAAATTTGAGGAAAAAGAAACCTAAAGGTGAAAGCAAGGTGAAGAAAAGAAAAAAAGGGCATTTTAGATAAGGTTAGTAGTATATGTAAAGACTCCAAGTCAGGAAAACCCGCTGGAGTCAGAGAACTGAAGTAACTCAGTGCTGTTCGAGGCAGGACAGAAGTGACAAGTCATGAGGTTAGACACATTAGAAGAGGCCCTATCATGCTGGGTCATATTTGCCATGCTAAGAAGAGGGGGGTCAGGGGTGCTACTTTGTTTTGTAGTCCCGGGATATTGTCTGTACAATTTTTGCTTTAAAAAAGTTATTGTGAGTGAATGCAGTGGTGTCCAAGTTTGTGGATCATACAATTCTAGAAGTGAAGATTTGGGGCCTGTACTCCCAACAAATGTACCTTTACAAAGGTATGATCATATTTACATCATTTTATTTTATAAAAATATATTTTATACATTTTAAAATTTAATTTATAGAAATATATTTATATAATATATACACATATGTATGTATCTTAAAGGAAATAAAAATAAATAGTAGAAGTTCTAAAATCTCCTTCCTCACCCCAGTATTGCTTGGGTATATATTCCACTATCCCATTTAAGACTATTGGGCTAATTGTGCATAACAAAATTTCAAAAATATTCCATGAATACGTGAATGTAAATTATAATCTCAATGGATGATTGAGATTCAATAAGTATTTCAATTGTCTATATTCTTTAGTTTTTACATGTTTGATCAAAGTCTGTTAGATGTATTTGCTGTACTCTGCAAGAGACATCTATAATTTCTCCATGTATCGATGCTTTCATTTTACATATGTTGATGTAAGAGTATCCCTTGCATAATATATAATTTCACCATTGATTTGGATAATTTCCCTCGTCAAAATAATAATCTGTTCCTTTAACAATTTTCCCATAAATCTTCTTTTGCAGAATGTTGATGTTGCCACCACTGCTTTTAATTTCTATGTGCTTGATCTCTCCTTGCCATTCTGTTACCAGCCAGGAGAGTGCCCCTGCAAAGACTTTTAAGTTTTTTCTATAGAAATGTGAAGTATAGAAACGTTAAGTCTCCACCTTAGTTTCTTAGTTTCTTAGTCCCTGGCTTTGATTACTTTTCTAACCAGTTTGTAAATCTTAGACCAAAGATTGCTCCTAGCCTGAATCCTAGAATTCTCCTATCCCCCTGCTTCAGATAACTACTTGAAAGCCTGTGACTTCCTAATATCCCCCAGGCCAGTAAGCTAAATGCCAAACCCATTCTGGGCTCAGACAACTGATGCCACCTGAGTTAACAGGCTGAATGGCCACAGGCTTCATGAGAGCTAACAGATTTATTAATTAAAATCTGTTTTTCCTCCTTCAGGGACTTTGGGGATACAGAGGATACCCCAACAAGATTGCCAGTCACAACCAAAGCCAACACAGTCTTCCATGCGGAGCTCGAGACCCCTTCCTTTCATCTAAGATCAGCTTAGGGTGAGATTTCTGTGAATCCCCCAACAGACAGGGACAGCTCTACGCCCCTGCCCAGCAGGAAGCAGATACAGAAGAAGACACCTCCTGTTCCTCAGCTTCCCATAGAGATTTTATGGGGATCACATCTCTCTTAACTTAAAAAAGTTATTGTGAATGAATGCAGTGATGTCCAAGCTTGTGGATCATACAACTCTAGAAGTGAAGATATCTCAAGGGGAAAACAAGGCAGGCAGTTAGAGGCAGGCATTGGGTCTCTGCATTCCTGCATGTCCCACAGAATGTGACCTCCTGGGTGACCTCCCCTCTCCACCCAAAACTTCTTTTCATTGTAACTATCTACCCCTGAAACAAATGGGTGCAAAAATACCGAACTAGATCAGACCAGTCACTCGCACCTGCACAGTACCTGTCAATCACAGGTGCCAATCAAGTCTCACACCCAAAGGGGAACAGCTCATTCTAGAGAAAGTCCTGGGAAGTCCACCCTTTTTGGACTCCCGCTCTTTTGACTGCTTCATTTTTGAGCCTTTTGAACCTCACCTATGCACATGGCCTGCTCCAAACTCTTTGGGATGTAATTTCTCTTCTAATAACTGGCCCTTAAGCCATTCTCTACTGCTGGTGCCTACTTCTACTTCTTTGAAATGTACTATCTCTTTGAATAAACTACTTTTTCAGTACTTTACTCGGACATCTCATTCAATTCTTTGCTCGAGTTGCCAAGGAGCTGGACTTTGAGCCAAGAAGGGCCTACTCTCCCACAACAATTGCTTTTATTCTTAATACTTTTCATTATTAATTCTAGTTTTGTCCCTTGGAAAGCAGCATAATTTGAATTTGGGTTTTTTCCTCTATTTTTTAATATAAAAAATGTAATCTATTTATATTTATTAAATTACAAATTTGTTATTTATGTGTATGTATTTTAATATACCCCTTGTTTACAATTTTCCCTATAACTTATCTTGTTTCTGTCTTTTTCCTTGTGGACTGTTGCTATGGAATTTCTGTGTTTATCAATTAGAGTTATCTAAAATGTTTTCAAAACTCCAAATGTGCTTGAAATCACTTTCTTCAACTATCAGTATCAATAATGCAAGAGAATCTCTTGACTCTTCCATGTATAAATAAGAAGAAACTCAGCATGTTTTTGCTTCCATTTTTATTTATAAAATATGTCTTCTTTTGGCATGGATTATTCTTATTTCCTATATTCTCTTTGGGCGTATTTTTACACTTGCATTATTTTTTTGTATTTATATTTACAGAAAGAATTTAGATGTGTGCCCATGTGTCACTGGTATGATTGTTTAGCATCAATCCTCTTATGGCCTAATTTTTCCTTTTTTGGAGTTTGTTAGTAATTTATGTCCTAATCCAATGTATATTTAATTTACATTTTTAAAGACAGATGAATAATATAATTTTTGAGTCTGATGTTATAAATTTCTTTGCTTTATTTTCATATTTCATATACTCATTTTTGTATTTCCTATATACCTTGTAAAAAGAAAGGGTAGCTGGGAGTACCGTCAGCTCTAGGGTGGCATGAGTCGTTCCTCTTTTCTCTCCCCTTTGATTAAGAACTAATTGGGCACCCATAACCAAACAAAAGTGTCTGTGCACATGGCACCAGGACACCCAGGAGGTTTCTACCAACCTGTGCCTCCAAAAGTGGGCACCTAAGACTTCGGTAGGGGCTTGGATCCAAGAGGGTACACGAAACTGCCCGACCTCATTTGCCTCGATAAGGAAAAAGGGAACCTGGGGAATGCAAACTCGGCCCATATCCACACATAAGGGAATTGCTGGAAGCTCAGCCTGCCTAACGGGAGAATCTGGCGAAACGCCAGAGGGGCATAAAGATGAGTTGGGATTCAGAGTAGAGGGCAGAACTTGCCAAGGTAGCCGCCCCTCCTCAGGGCCACACAGCAAGTGGTTGGGCTTTTGGTGGCCGCAGTAGCCACCTCTCCAGCAGAGGAGGCTGAAAGCGGCAACCTCTCCCACGTAGGAGGTGAAAAGCAAAAGCGGTGCTGTTTCAGGAGTGCGGTTTCAGCTGGTGAGACCAATTTCTCTCCAGCAGTGCCTGGATTTCTGAGGAGGGACTTGATTGACTGGGCAAAGGGAGAGGAAAGGAAAGGAGGCACATAAGAATATCAAAAGGCATTGAAGGAATGCATTTCCGGCTGTTTGCTTTGGGACTTTAGCAGGAGGTCCACCTCTGGATGTAGCACACTTGAGGGTCCCCTCACCTGGTCATGGGCACCTCCAAAGCCCCAAATGCTAAACCCACACCTCCCCGCTGCCCACTCTGCTGCTGACTTCGTGTGCACACTCCTGAATGTGAGAAAGCCAGCACCAGTAGAAGAAACCACAACTTGAGCTATAGCGCCACCTTCTGGAATACAAAAGAAAGGTTTCCAAAAGCCA
>NW_017732494.1:285045-286205 GCF_001890085.2 Hipposideros armiger | reverse complement strand
AGCAGAAAATCCCCATAACTGTTGATAGTCCACTGAATACTGAGGAAACTGCCTTGCACAGAACCAATGCCTCTTTGGATGTGACACCACATTTTAATGATTTTGTCAATCTCAGAATGTACTAATATTCATGCCCATGAAAAGCCTCATGTGGAAAATAATGTCCATAATGATGTCAGTATTCTCATTATCTGTCTGGCAATGCACAACAATGAGGGAAAGATGACTGTGGTTTTGAAATTTGAGACATCTGGAAGAATCAAGCAGTGTCGTGAAGAGGCACATAAGGTGGGAGATGGGGAGATGAATGAAAGGCTGTGAGCTGAACAACAGAAAAGGCTTGAAATGATTATGACAGAGAAAGATGCCCCTGATGTTTGAAAAAGACACAATCAAGAGAAAACAGGCTGCAGGGGCCAGCTAAGTGGCTCAGTTGGTTAAGAGCTCGCTCAAGAGTGTGAGCTCTGAGCAACGGGATCACCGGTTCGATTCCCAGCCCGAGCTGAGCTGCCGCTGAGCTGCCAACAGGTGGCAGGATGGCTCAGCTAAAAAAAAAAGAGAGAAAACAGGCTGCAAGAGGGTAAAAATGCTAAGGAGGCCATCGTCCCACAGAGGACAGTGAAGAATAGGGGTGTGGGTGCTGCCTCACTCAGCCCTCACACAGAGAGCACCTACTGTGTGCCAGGCACTTGGAGGCTTACAGCACCATCAGATATAATCAATGGTGAAGACAGAGACAGGGCTAAGCCCCTGTGCATATAAAAAAAAATTCCGTAAGGGAATCAAATTAAGAGACTGGTACAGATGTGTGGTGAGGCAGGATGACAAAGAAGAGAGGAAAAAAAAAGGACCATGCTCAGATTTATTTGGCCACAAACACAGCCCACCCCATTATGCTCCTGTTATATGATTACATGAGGTGAAAATGCCAAGGGCGAGGACCGTATGCAAAGCAGCCTTTTGTTTCTTTGCCTCATCTTCTTCCCTCACTGCTCCTTTATTAGCAGTAGCCTTCTTTTTTGTTTCCAACTTAAGTAAGCATCATAGATTTTAAGAAAACCAGACAAATTACTTGAATAAAATAGGATTCGAGCCATGCGTACTGAAGAAGTTAAGAAAACATCATCGATTCTGTATGTTCCTCCATTCTAACCACATCA
>NW_017732494.1:282932-284095 GCF_001890085.2 Hipposideros armiger | reverse complement strand
GATTACCACTATCAAGCTAATCAACACTTTCATCACCTCATATAGTTACCTTTGTTTTGGGGTGAGAACACTTAGATCTACTCTCTTTGGAAATTTCAAGTATATAACATAGCATCACTAACAATAGTCACCATGCTGTATATTACATTCCTGGACTTGACTCATTTTATAATTGAAAATCTATAGCCTTTGACCAATATCTCCACATTCCCACACACCCCCAGTTCCTGGCAACCACCATTCTACTTTCTGCTTCTATGAGTTTGACTTTTCAATAAATCTTTTTTGGATGCATATTATGTGCCAAGGATTATGCTAGATTTTGTTGGGCAATACAATCCAATTTTTAAAAATTACATTTACCATATAGTTTAGAAAACAAAAGACACTGGGCACTGTGTTTAGAGACAAAGCAAGAACTTTTGGGCAGTACATTAATATAACTATACGGTCCACAGGAAGCTGAAACTAAGAAGTATGGAAGGAAAGCAGCACCTAAAGCAATAATCAAGATACAAGGCTGGGTGAATATGGGAATTAAAAAAAAAATCCTACCAGGATTACTACAAAAACTCTGAAGATTGACTCTAAAATCCCAGCCCTTTGTGTTTCTAAAATAATTTCCTTTGGAATTTAATTTGCTTATAATTTCCAAATACATATTTTTCAGAATCCAGTGTTAACCTTGCCAATTGAGTAGAGTTTGAATTATTAATGCTAAGAAATAAACCTTCACAATATTACAAAAGTCAAAATATAGAGCTATATTTTTTTAAAAAAAGGGAATTTAAAAGGTAAAGAGATGCCAAGGAAAATGTTCCCTTTCCAGATCTTGAAATTTAAATCTGATAAATTGCCTTTCTGCCATACTGATATAGGCAATCTCAACTTAAACAAAATTGGAATTGCTAAAAAATGATATATAATATAGCTTTTTTTACATATTCATGTATTTATTTTCTTAAGAGTCCCATATCAGTTAACATTACGCAGTAACTATTAAAAGTAAAATCATAAAAGATAAATTTAAAAATTAGTATCCAATATTAGAGAAGACTAAAATAGCATGAATACAAAATGCCAAATGGTATCATGGATTCACTCCTGTAACAGAAAAAGTGTACTGGTGGAAAAAATGGTGATATCTGAATCACGTTTGTAAT
>NW_017732494.1:281435-282692 GCF_001890085.2 Hipposideros armiger | reverse complement strand
TAAAATCATCCAAAAATAGAAAGTTTTTTAAATATTAGTACTCAATCCATTCAACAAGCATTACTGAGCACCCACTGTATACCAGGTAATGTTCTAGATTCTGGAGACAGAAACCCTGCTTAAGTTGTTCACAGCCTAACAGAGAGATATTAAGTATTAAGTTATATTACAAAATACCTTTACCAAAAATTTTTTAAATGTACCTTCCATTCTTGCTTTCACTTAAAAGAATTAAAAATCACATCAAAGAAATTAAAATGAGTGAAAGAAGAAAAGAGAAATGATATTGTAAGGAGCAAAGAGAGAGAGAGGTCAAATAGAGAAGCAAAAGGGATCATGCCAGAAGCAAAGAACAATTGAATGGACAAAGTACACAGTCTGGTGTGGTCGTGGAAATCCTCTCTGTCATTGTTTATTTTCAGACTTATTCCTGATCTATAGGTAGTGGGGGAAGAGGAACCTGAGACAAGAAAAAAAGCAGAGGAAAAAAAAAAGTTGTGAAAGAGGTGGAGAAGAGAAAAAAAAAAAAAGGTAGGGAAATAGGAAAAGGAAAGATATCTTGCTCATCCAAAAACCCATTCTCCAAAAAATAAGTTAGGATCCTGATATAAGCTGATCCAACCTTATTCATGCGTAAGCTATAACCATTAATTACCTATACATGGCCCAGTAATTAAATTTATGGAGAAAGAATTTAACAGCTTTCTCAGAAGGTGGCTCTGAAGTTCCAAGAAAGTCACATTCTCATTCTTTTACTAGACAAGAATAATTTGGCCTCTTCTTAATAATTTTCTTGAATAAAACACAGTCTATCTGTAATGAAATGTATCTCTCAGTACCAGGGGACATGGATATGATAGAGGTGAAACTTATGACCTTAAAAATGAAGTTCACTAGCCACTTAGAATTTCATAATAAATAACACAACTACTTTACTGGAAATCACTCACTTCAAAAACACAAAGTTTATGATGTGGAAAATGTGCAGAGAAAGGCAACCAAAATGATCAGAGGAAAGAGAATGCTAAAAGCTTTGGAACATGCAGGTCTATAAAGGTAAGGCTGGAACGCGAACAGAAAAACAAATGAAATGGTCACGAATGTGGATTAACAGGCTCAGTCAACAAATTCTATCATGCTAAAATACCCTTAACCACCTGAGTGAGGTGGAGCTAGAACATATATTGCTTCTTTCAGCTGGCTAGCTTAGGAGGCGATGACAATTGGAAAGTCAAAACTGGTTTGAGGAAAAGAATT
>NW_017732494.1:272172-280667 GCF_001890085.2 Hipposideros armiger | reverse complement strand
TGTATTTTCTCAGTCTCTCTGTGTGTAACCAATATGTATAGCAGAAAGAAAACAATGAAAAAAAGCAATATCCTTGCTGATCAGTAAGTAGAAAGTTTTCACCACGGCTACAGCCAGTAGGGGCAGGTAGGATGGTGTCATCTGATGATGCAAACAAAAAATAACAAGGAATAATGATTTTTAGTGATGAGGCCAAGTCTGAAGTAGCACTCAGCCTGCAAGGTTTTCTATTGTTGCCAAATACAACAAAAGTCTCCACAACCTTTTCCAATGCTACAGTGCTATCCAGACAGGTGGTATCATGCAATGCACGCACTAAGATGAGTCAAATGTCAGGATTCAATATGTGCACATGCCTTAGCATGATAAATAGGAACAGAAATACCCAGTCATATAAATAGTTGTTGAGAACAATAATCTGAAATATGGCAATAGTATGTCACCTCTGGTTCCAGAAAGAAAAAGAGTGGCACGATTTATGTAGGACATGGACCAGTCCACACAAAAGTGATCATATTAGGACCCCATCTACTCAACAGCATCATTGCACTCCTTCCAGGTGAGAATCAGGACCAAAATAGAGTTTTCCATCTCTGTCACAAGACATCACCAGTTTCCTGAATCATTAGGAGCAGAATTACCTTGTGTTGACTCCTCTCCTCTCCAGGAGAAAGTGCAAGTCCCAGCAAATGGGGCAGCTGGGACGTGACCATCTCAATTTCTCCTTCCAGCTGAACGTACTTCTGTGCTTTTTATTCTTCAATGTGAAGAACTTTGTGGTTGACTCCATTTAAAAGCTATTAGCAATGACAGCAGCGGAATGAAAGGGGTGACAAGGTAGAGGAAATCAGTGAGAACCAAAAGCCATTTATTTCATTAAAGAAAAAGGATTTTTCTCATGAGAATGTTTGATGTATTTAGAATTTGTCAGACTCAAAACTACCTTTGTGGAGTGGGTTTCATGATTCAGAAAGGCAGACTTATTTTACTGTCATCATACATTCACGTGTATTAATAAATGAATAAAAAATAGTTATGTCTGCATAACGTGTGAATGCATGTATATTTTTTCATGTTTTCTACTTTTATATAGCAATACAGACCTGTAGCCTTCTCTTACAGTAAAATCTCTATCTTAAGATTCATTAGATCAAAGTGGATTCATTTATGTGGGAATAAACTTTTCTTGAGAAGTGACTATGCGCCAGGCACTTTTCTAGTGCTTCTCGTGTATGTCATCCGCATAATATCCCTGTGTGCCAAGTACTATGCTTATCAAAATTCTTTTCCAGATGAGGCAAGTGAAGCACAGAAAAAATCACCTGTCTTGCCCAAGGACCCACATCTAGCAAGCTGCAGTGTTTGGACTGGAATCCAGACATTTTTCTGCATTCAGAGCCGCACTCATAACCTTCATGTGACCCAGCTTCTGGGAGGCCATCAGGGATAGGATTTCATGCCTAGGGGCTTGGTGCGATTCCTGCAGGACCATCACAGACATCAAAGCTGAAAACAACCCGCAGAGCCCCAACTCTGAGGAAGATGCCAGTACGAAATTGGAATGGGCTGTTTGGAGAAGGTGCAATGGATATTTGTTTACTTTGCAGATAAATAGCACAAGATAAAAGAACCAAGTACAAGTTTTAAAGTGAATTTCACTGTACTTATTTTATTAGTAGTAAATGGAAGCTACCAAAAAAGAAATATCTGGATTGCTCTCTACCTTTCCTCCCTAAAATTTAAAACAATTCTTAGGCCTTCAAGACCTACCAGTGTTAAGTCCTGTTGGGTCATTTTGAGACTGCCCCATTCACTCACTCATGCATGAGAGAGTTAATTGAGCAATACACATGTCCTAATGGGACTTGATGTCTTTTTAATAATGATTGATGGATTTTTAAAACTATTTAATAATTTTTTGGTAATTTTCTTATTTTCTTAACATTGTCTTTTAGAATTGAAATTTTTAAGTCACTTGTAGAGAGTTAGAAAAGTGAATTTTACATGGGAGCCAGGCATATACAACTTTTAATATTGAAGGGGCTTTGGAGCACTCCTTCTCTCATCTTTCTGTTTCTATCCCCCTTACGGAGTACATAAAGGTCTCTTTGACCTTTATGGTCAGAGTTTGAAAATCAGTAGTTGTTAATGAGTGCAACAAATGGGCAGTATTCCTGAATTCAAGAGGTGATAGATATATAATGCATTCTGAGGACCAAGGGAAGTCATGTTTTGATGACTCTGCCAGAATTAGCCAGTGAAGTCCATTTTCCAGGAGACCTTCATGGGAATGGTAGTGCTGGAGAATGGGATGTCCTTTCCTAGAATTCAGAAATGCCCAATCAAACACAAGCCATTTTATTTACAGTTTGAGAATCACCTCATTCTAAGGAAAGAAGAAATCAAGCAGAGGAGATTCTATGAAGGTCATTAGCACACACAGGGCAGGGGGGTGGGGTATAGAAAGATGGATGGCTACGGTCAGAGGCAGTTGGACAATGACAATTTGAAAAAACAATGACAGTTTGACAAAAATGGTCCCAGGTAATTGTAAGAACAAACAGGGTAACTGAAGTAAATTTGAAGATGACCACCTACAAGTGAGAAGTTTGAGAAATAATGTTAGGTTTCTGAAAGGGTCATCATCAATACAGATTTTTAAAAACCGCAGACTGTATTGAGGGAATAAAGCACATTTGATGGTAGACCAAGTGCCAAAACCATAAAGAAACATCTTAGAAAGCTCAAAAGGTTTTCCAGCAAGTGAGGTCAAGATGCGTGTTATATGGTTGGAAAGCACGTGCTCAGATGGTAATGGTGTTGATGGTGATGTTTATCTCAGTTGAGGGGCCTCAAATATCCATGTTAAATTGCTTTTACATTGTAACAGGCTTTTTCTCTGGCTGATGAGATGCCTTTCACATTATATTTGTTTTACCCCAAAACTTCACCATTTCTTCCAGCTTCATATCATTCATAAAGCCAACTTAGTTGGTCTCAAACAGCACTTTTTCTAAATGAAATAGAATAGGATTAAAAAATTGAATGCATTTCATACAGTAAGGGTTAGTACTGTTCTGTGATATTTTTGTTTTAGTTAAATATACGTGTGTGTTTGTTTGTGCCCATGTATTTATCATGTGTGTATGAATGTGTATGTGTTCCCAGTCACAATATGAAATGTTTTCCTTACTCTTGAGTCATATTCAAAAAATTTTTGAAAGTCACTAGATTAAATAACCTGGTGATAATGTGGGGGAAGGGGAAAGGCATTCTTGTATCCTTCAATAGAGAATGCGAAATGGTACAACAATTTTAGAAGGCAATTTAGCAATATGTACCAAAAGCATCAAAACTGTCCAGATCTTTTGATCTTGTAATTCTGCCACCCAAATTTTTGCCTAAGAAAGTATTTGATCAGGTAGTTAGGTACATACATTTCTCATGGCATCATAAATAATAATAACCTGGAAACAACCAAAGGATCAAATAATAGGGTAATGCTTTAAGGAATTCTGTGGCAGGTATATACACCCAAGGTTTCTAGTTATTTATTAATATGGAAAGATGTTCATAATAAGATTACATTAAAATACAAATGGCACTAATTTTTATGTTGTTTTCTAAATGTGTGTCTATAGAAAAATTTTTGAAAAGATATGCACAAAAATTATAAAATCAGTAACTGTAGGAAGTGAGGGAGCATTACAGATGAACTTCATTTTTTTCTCTTTTCTATTATTTTAAACATCTTTTTTCTAAAGTGAATATAGATTTTTATTTTAGAGACACTGATGATTATTTCAATTCTATCCAATCTGAGACACTATTACTTCCAGAGCCTAGATCCAGAGATGAACCTCTGGTATTCAGCCCACACAATTTCTTACAAGAGTATTTTGAGTCCTATGTGGTATAGCCTAAAATTGGAGTGCGAAATAGAAATAGCATATAAAGCCAGAAGAAACTGATCCAACTGGAATAGAAGGTTGTTTTCAAGAATATATTACACCATATGATTTCATTTATATGTAGAATCAAAAAACAAAATACACAAACAAAACAAAAATAAACTAATAGATACAGAGAACAAATTGATGGTTGCCAGAGGAAGGAGGATTCGGGGGGTGGGTAAAAAGGTGAAAGGGATTAAGAAGTGCAAATTGCCAGTTATAAAAACAGTCACTGGGATGTAAAATACAGCATAGTGAATATAATCAATAATATTGTAATAACTATGTATAGTGTCAGGTGGATACTAGACTTATCAGGGTGATCATTTCATCAGGTATATAAATGTGTAATTACTACGTTGTATACTGAAACTAATATATGTCAACTGTAATTGAAAAATAAATTTTAAAAAATAATATAAGATTAGATAGATAAGGGGGAATCAACAGGATATCAGGTCTTAGGTTTAGGATTTGCAACATGGACCTGATCTTTGCAAGGTAATGAGTCATTCATAGGAAGGTATTGTGATGTTTTCCCTGTCCGTACATCATAATGTCTACTTGTTCTAACTTTGACACTCTCTGGGAAACTAATTCTGAAGGGCAGAAGATCCATATTGCAACGTGAGAGTGGTAGTATATGGAAGGACAAGTGAAAGTTCATTGAGGCAGGAGAATTCTTCATTGAATTCTTTTCTCACAGAACAGCACCTCATTTCCAGCTACTCTAGCAAGTACTTGAGTTTTTATGACAAGCTAGAGTGCATTGCTTTTATGCATCTATAAATGTCAGCTTGAGTCCTAGGATTAATATTCTACGTGATGTTCCATCTTACAGAGGACAAGAGCTTTAAAGAGTCTTTCTTTGCAACGTTCCAAACATTATATTTAGAAAGCTCCATGTCTTAATGAAATAAGACCTTATTATGCTATAAGTGAAATAAAATAGGATCTACTTAGTATTGTAAAAGATCAGACCACAAATGCATTTTGCTTTGATTAAGCCTTAGGCTAAAGCTTGGCAAACTTCTTGTATAAAGAGTCAGATAGTAAATTTCTTAGGCTTTGCAAGCCAAATGGTCTCTGTTGCAACAGTGACCATAGACAATATATAAACAGATGGGAGTGGCTGTATTCCAATAATACAACTTTATTTTCAAAAACAGACAACAGGCCAAATTTTGCATAGAGGCCATAGTTTGCTAACCTCTAACTTAGAAAATATAAAGTAAGCTTCACCAAAACACAAATTAATACACATTCAGAAATTTAGCAAAACATAACACTTAACTAAATGAGCTGAGATTTGGTTATTTAAATATGTATTCACATGAAAACTGGTCAGTTAAATATTCCACTAGATTTTATATAAAATAAATCCTTATTATGTACTAGACTTAGTTTCTTTTTTCTAGAAAGTTTCCTTAGTTTACAAATTCCAGTAGTATAGAGATGGTGATCAGTTCTCATCTTTCGATACTTACATACTTCTAATTTTAAATATAATAAATGTGCAATTATTGTAACCCTGATAAAATCTGCACACATTTTCAATATACACTTGAGTGTGTAACTATATAGTCTTTTTCTAACTGGAATTGATTAGCTCTACAGCCCCATCTTTGCTTATGGCAGAAAACTGTCAATTCTGGATCAGTTCTCAGTCGAGCTCAATTAGTTAGCGTTCAGGCCTGTGGTACAGTCTTGTTATAACTCAAAATTCCCTCACAAACTTCCGGGTTTTTCTCCTTTGCTCGGTTCCTGGGTTGACTCTCTAGGCCTAATACCAGGAAGATACGATTTGTCCTATTTTGTCCTGGAGTATGAGTGATGCAAGCTCCTCCCATGAACAATGACATGAGCATTCTGTGTAACTGGCTGCTAGTTTCCCCCTCCCTGGCTTTTAGGATCTATTGAAATTCCAATCAACAATATAGGATATTAACTATTTACCCTCACACTTTCCTCTTTGTTCTAGTCATTGTCACCTGGTGGCAGGCCTGGGAATACTTCCTCTTGCTAATTCACCCTACTCAGGCCCAAGGAAGCCTCGACATCCTTCCAATCAATTCTTTGGAGCACTGAGATAACTCAGAGGGATGAAGGACAGGACAGTCACTGTTCTTTGGATGAACATACATTATGTTTCCATTTTCAGCTCCCACCACCAACCACCATGAGCTGAGTGGTATGGGGGACTAGGCATGCCGCTTCTCCCTAAGATCTCAAACACAGAATAGGCTCCGGGTCACTCTCTCTCCTATCCCCAAATCGTATAGCAGTGGGGCAGTAAAGAAGGCTGAGGGTGGTGAGACAGGGCATCACATCCCCATGACTTAACTTTTTTATTTCCACACATAGTTCTTTATATCTGACAGGGAGGACCCTTAGTTTTGCACACAAAGGTATGATTTTGAGGTCCTTTATTTTTAAATTGGTCTATCTTAGTCACCGTTCCCTTGGTGTATTGGGTGGGTGAAGGGGTGGTTCACAAACAAAACAAAAGATGACATCAGGAACCTGTGAGCCTTTACCCTACAGAGATTCCCATCTCTAGTTATAAGCAGCCCATGGGTGAGAGCTGGTGGGAACATGTCTCTTTGACTGGAAGAAGAAAGTAGGAGATTAAACAATGAGATTGTGATTCTTGTTTTTTAAAGCATTTTCAGGAGGGAGGAATGTAATACAAATACATGGAATAGTGATTCGAGGACAAAGTGTTTTGGGAGACAGAGAGTAACAGGAAATGAGTCCTGAAAGGCAACGTATAGCTATATAAAATGGTGAACTTTTTGTACTATTCTAGTGGATGGCGACTCAGAGTCAGAAAGATCCAGTTCAGAACCCTCAGTTCTCTTTATTTGTTGTCCCAGATGAACTTCCAGTTTTCATCTAAGTTGAACCAGTCCATTTGTACAATGGACCTTTATGTTCCCAGCTCTTTGAAGGTTTTCCCCCTGATTAGTTCCCCTCTCTCTCCTACCTCATCCTTTTGTTGTCTCCATGGAGTCACGCTTATCAACCTACTTACGTGCTGGAATATCTGACATCTTTAGAAAGACAACACAACTCCCTCCAATGCTTTACTTTGTTCCCATGTACAACAAGTTCTCAAGATTTGGTTTGTACTCACTGTCTCCATGACCTTACTCTTCAGTCTTCGGCAGGGATTGCCTATGTTTAATTCCTCCTAAGCATTCATCCTAATCACCCCATGGAGACCTCACTTGTCAAGATCACCAATGGACAAATCTGGTGGTCACTTATGAGACCTCATCTTCTGAGGCCTCTTGGCAGCATTTGGCACAGCTGAAGATTCTCTCCTTCTTGAAACCTTTTCTTCAGCTGGTGTCCAGAATATTATATTCTCACTGGCCCCACTTTCTCAGTCTCCTTTGCTAGATAACCCTCTTCAGTTCTCTTCTCTAGCTTTACTTTCTCTTATGAACTTACCCAATGCCCTTGCTTTAAATTTTTTCTAAATGTCATTTTAAGCTGACGATTCCAGAACCTTTCTTTCTCTTGATGTCTCCTCTAAGATCCAGAAAGCCCGCTTTACATCTCTATTCAGGTATGTATTAATTATCTCAAATTTAGTTGCCCTGAATAGAACTCAAAATCTCCCCAATTCAAAGACAAAAAAAAAAAAGCAAATAAATACTGAACTTTAATTAATAGTTTTTTCACCATGATCTGCATTAGCAATTCTGAAACTATTGTGTGTAATATTCCAGGATTCAGCAAATGGGTCCATATATTGAGAATAATGGGAACCAGGGATCCTCGCTGGTGGAGAAGACATCGCAAACATAGCGATGGAGAAGTCTAGACCGCAATTAAAAGTATTAAGGAAACAGGGCCCGCTTCAGACCCCTCTCAATGTCCTTGGCCTCGAGTCTCCCTGCCCTATAGCTAAACAATGGAACGCCCTCCTGCAGCTTGGGCTCGGAATGTGCCCTGTTCCAGTTCCCTGCTTTACAAAATTACCCTGAAACGTATGATGAATACCCTCATGCTTACTGATCACAATCTCTCTATGGCCTAGCATTCCTTCCAGGTTACTGTGTTCACTGCTCCTGGGTTGATGACCACGTCGTCGGAGAGCTATGTCGCCAGAGGGAAGGCTCCATGCAGACCCCTGGAACTGTCACCTAGCCTCTGGAGGAATGCTCCGATTTCCCTTTAAATACCCGAAGCTGGTCTGGGACTATTAAAGCAGTTTTTGAAGGTGTTAACCTGCTGCCTTCTCAGACCATTGATGCTCTGATAATAGATGCTTATTCTACAGCCCAACTCCTGAGTCGGTCTATTGTCTGAGCGGTGGAGGCAGCTCGAGCCCCTGGACCTACTTTGCCTTCCGGTTCCAGTTCCTGGCAACTCCACGGGCGGGACAGCCTCGCGGTTCCTCCGGTAAGTCTTCCGGCTTGCAGAGGGTCTTGGGGGCTGCCTGGGACGGGGCGGATTCCTTGGCACAAGACCTCTGGAAGCAGCTGCCCAGCCATTTTGCTCCCTGAGGTGGGGGTTGCACCAGGGCCCACC
>NW_017732494.1:230511-271967 GCF_001890085.2 Hipposideros armiger | reverse complement strand
GAGACTGCAGTGTGCAGTGAGGCTTAATAACCCCACCAGTAATGGGCTTTGGTTGCAAGCTTGCTTTGGTCTTGGAAGCGTGTTTGTGGTTTCAGCCTTTGGGGCCACATTTGGTTTTTGGTTTTAGCCCACTGGTCAATTGTCTGACTGTCGACGGACCATGAATACGGAGTAAGACGACATCCCATCCTAACTTGGTGCCTGTCCAGGTTTGGTTTTTGGTATTCAATTCCAAATTTGGTTTTTCTGGTTTTGTCTATCTGATCCAGGGAATACGTGGATCTGTGTTTGTGTGTGTAAGTGTGTGTTAAGTGCAGCCACATTTGTTCTAGTTCAGCAATGGAATCTAAGGTTTCAATCCCAACCGGGAGCCCATTGGGCAAAATATTAGGCCTTTGGCGAGACTATGGCTATAAGCCTTTGACCAAAAAGAAATTAGTGTTCTATTGCAATACTGCTTGGCCAATGTATATATTAGATTATGAAGAGCTCTAACTGCTTAATGGTTCACTATTATACTATTTTGCAACTGGAATTGTCCTGTGAGAGGTCTGGGAAATGGAATGAAATACCTTATGTATAGATGTTTATGAGTTTGCATAATTTGGAAACCAGCAAAGAAGGAAACAAGCTAATGTTTCAGAGGCAGACTGCCTCACCGCTGGAACCAGCAGCTGCCTAATCCCTGATTCTAGACCAGGGGTATTAAAGGATGAGGAGGAACTCAATGTCCTGGTGACTGGAAATCAATACCCAGGACCTCCAACCAATCCCCCACCGCCGGGGGTGCCTAATGTAGACAGGGCTGATGGAATGGTCTCCCCTGTCATACCAGACAAGGTACTCAATTCAGTCAGGCTAGGGAGCCACGGGGCCACGGCAGGGCAATACCCTCGGAGGCAGCTGGCTGTTGGAGTTGGCCCTGGGGGACAGCCCGCCAGATGTTATTGGGCACATACTCCTTTTTCTACCTCAGATTTAATAAATTAAAAAAAATCTTAACCCCTCCTATCGAGATAACCCCCAGAGGATGACTGATCTAATCTCCTTGGTGTTTTCCACCCACCAGCCCACCTGGGCAGATGTACAAGCCCTACTCAACATGCTGCTGACCACAATGAGTGAAGGCTGGTGATAGGCAGGGCCAGAAAAACAGCTGAGAGGTTACACCAGAAGGACCCTCATGGGACCCCAGCACCAGACGGGGTAATCCCTCTTGTTGAGCCAGACTGGGACCCTAATGATGGCAATGATCAGTGCAGATTAGAGCATTACCGGCGATGTCTTAGAGAGGAGCTACATAAAGGGGTGCCAAAACGAAAAGCTTAAATATGGTACAGGTCGTCTCACAGAAACCCAATGAGGATCTCTCAGAGTTCCTGGACAGAATTTACCAAGCCTTTGGACAATATACTGATATTGATCCCAAAGCAGCTGAAAATTCCCATATGATCAGTATGCGTTTTGTCTCCCAGAGTACCCCGGATGTCTGGAATGAACTCCAAAAGTTAGATGGAGTCATGAGCATGCCACACACCCAACTGGTAGATATCACATACAAGGTGTACAACAGCCATGAGTACCAAAAGGCGAAGGCCCCCACCATTTTTCTGAATCAGATAAATGGGTATGAGTCGCAAAGTGTGGATAGGTGGCACTCAGGTCTTCCACTAGGGCAAGACCAGTGAGCCTATTGCAAAGAGAAAGGACATTGGAAGAAGGAATGCCCTAATCAAGGCAAACCAAAGGGCCAGGAAGCACCAGTAGCCCTGATGGCCAAAAAGATGGCTGGTTCTGAGGAAGACTGATAGGGCCCAGGGTCTCCCTTGTTCCCCATTTAAACCTTAGCAACCACCCCTAAAGAGCCTCAGGTATAATTGACAGTGAGGAACACGAAAGTTTCAAGACGTTTTTCTTGATACTGGCACTGCATATTCTGTTCTGAATGAGGAAATTACTGGACTTTCGCGACAAACTGTTCAGGTTACTGGGATGACCAACAAACCAGAATATCAACATTTTCTTCAGCCATTACAATGAGTAGAAGGAGATACACATTTGCAACGTAGATTTCTATATATGCCTGATTATCTAATACCTCTGGTGGGCAGGGACTTACTCTCAAAACTACGTGCTCAAATAACTCTTGCTCCTGAAGTGAACCAGCGCCACCTGCAGGTACCAATTGAAAATGAACATCGGCACCAGATGTTCCTGGAAGGAGAGGAGCTGCCTACAAATGCTGGAAGACAGGTCAGAAAACTCTGCTTTCTTATTGTGATGAATAAGATGAAGTCCCTTCATCTGGGCTGATGGGAACCCCGGCAGGGCCAAGAACAGTGAACTGATAAAAATAAGACTGAAGGAGGGGGCATCAACTCCTTCAGAAAAGATAGTGCCCTCTCAAGAAGGAAGCCTTGAAAGGCATCCAACTCTTAATTCAAAAATTCAAGGATCTAGGCCTTATTTGGCCCTGCTGGTCACCATATAACACCCTCATCCTGCCAGTTCAGAAGCCCAAATCTCAGGAATATCGGTTTGTCTAGGATCTGCAGGCAGTTAATGAAATAACGGAGGACATTCACCCAACGGTGCCTAATCCATATACCTTGTTGTCTGGCCTTCCCGGTACTTCCCAGTACTACACTGTGCTGGATTTGAAGGATGCCATTTCTGTATGCTTCTGGACTTGCAGTCACAAGAGTTGTTTGCCTTTGAATAGCAAGACCTGGACTTGCTAGTGAGAACCCAGTATTGTTGGGTTGTGTTGCCACTAGGTTTTAAGTACTCCCCTATCCTCTTTAGGGAAACATTGGCCCACGACATGCAGACCCTGCAACTAGAAAGAGGAGTGCTTCTGCAATATGAGATGACTTGTTAATCTCCAGGCAAGATTGCTTAAACAATACTGTACAAGCTTTAAATCACCTGGCAGAACGTGGGTACAAGGTCTCTCAGGAAAAGGCCCAGGTCTGTAAAACCTGGGTTACCTTTCTAAGGTTCCTTCTCAAGCCTGGGAAGAGAAGCCTCCTCAAAGACCGGGAGGATTTAATAAGATGTATTGAAACTCCTACAACTAGAAGGCACTTATGGGGATTTTTGGGAATGGTTAGATTTTGCAGGATTTGGATTCATCATTTCAGCCTCATCACCAAGCCGTTATATGAGGCCCCAAAAAGATTGCCCCTTGATTGGATTCCTGAATGTCAAATCACCTTCCAGAAATTAAAGGAGCTCTTAAGCTCTGCTCCTGCTCTTGGGCTACCCAATGTGTCTAAGCCATTCCGCCTATATGTTCATGAGAAACAAGGTTTTGCCCTGGGGATGCTAACCTAGATGATTGGGACTACTCAGCAGTCAGTAGCTTACCTCTTTAAGAGCTTAGATAATACAGTGTGGGGATGGCCTAGATTCCTACGGGCCGTAGCCACCACCTGTGAACTGGTACAAGAGTCCGAAAGGTTTTTTCTTGAGCAGCACATGATTATACTAGTGCCACACCAGGTATTGACATTACTAGAACAAAAGGGCAGGTTATGGTTGGCAATGGGACGGATGGGCAAATATCCAGCCATCCTGAGACAATCCAAACCTTCAGCTCCAAACTGTCTCTGTTCTAAATCCAGCAACACTGCTACCCCTCCCCCATGAACTGTTAATACATGATTGTATAGAAACTGTGGAATTAGTCTATTCTAGTCAGCCAGATCTACAGGACCAACCCATCCAGGGCACAGATTGGACTCTTTTTGTAGATGAAAGTAGCTTCGTCGGCAACGGGACAGAAAAGCAGGGTATGTGGTGGTTGCTCTGAACTGAGCAATAGAGGCCCGACCTTTATTGGCAGGTACGTCCGCCCAGAAGGCTGAACTCATTGCACTAACCCATGCACTTGAACTAGCCAAGGGAAAAACGAGTCAACATTTACACTGACTCTAAATATGCTTTCCTGGTATTACATACACATTGGGGTTATTTGGAAAGAACGTAGCCTCCTTATGGCTGGGAAGAAAAATTGTAAAACATGCCTCAGAAATTATACAACTACTTGAGACTATCTAAGAACCTGCCCAGGTGGCCATAATGCATTGCCTGAGGCGTCAGAAAGGTGGAGATCAATTGGTGACAGGAAACACAGGGGCCTGCTTTGCAGCCAAGGAGGCAGCCCACTTAGATACAGTTATGGCCCTGGTTCCTGTAATAGATCTCCAGAAGCATCAGCCTGCCTATTCAGAAACAGACCTGCAAGAGACATCCAAGAGGCACTACACACAGAATAGCTAGACAGGAAAAGAAGGTCAACTTGGAAGGGAAAGTCTTCATTCCCTCCTTGCTTCTGCCATTGATTCTCCAAGAAATACATTAGGCCATGTACTTTGAGAGAGATGCTTTACTTGATTATATAGCTCCCTGGATCACTGGAATTCACTTGACACAAATAGCTCAAGATATTATCAATAAATGCTCAATTTGCCAGAAAAATCATCCAAAAATGCATGCAGACTCTAGAGGCCAAGGTCATCAATACAGAGGCCAGCTGCCCTTTGATGACTAGTAAATTGACTTTATTCAAATGCCCAGAGCCTGGGGATAGTACTGGTACCTGCTTACAAGCATAGATACTTTCTCCAGGTGGATAGAAGCATTTCCCACTCAAACAGAAAAGGCAGCTGAGGTAATCAAGGCACTACTCCGGGAGGTCATCCCTAGGTACAGGCGCCCTCGAAGTCTACAAAGCAACAATGGACCATTGTTTAACCTCAGCCATCACTCAAAATGTGATTTAGCACCTTAATATTACCTGGAGATTTCACACGCCATGGAGGCCCCAATCCTGGGGCAAATTTAAAAAAAATGAATCATACCCTTAAGAAGACCATAGCCAAACTCTGCCAGGAAACTCAGCTACTATGGACTCGAGCACCATGACTTGCCCTGCTGAGAGTCCAGGTGGCTCCCCGAAGCAGGCTTAAATGAAGCCCATTTGAAATTGTTTATGGGAGACCATTCCAGCCCCTAAGGGATATAGCTCCATCTGAGTTTAACCACAATCTGCATGTTAGAAATTATCGTAGGGAATTGACCCAGGCAATAGAGACCATGCATCATTTTGCCCTTAACAGGCAGCCAGCCCCATCAGAGGGACCCTACCATCATTTCAAAGACCGGAGACAAAGTACTACTCAAAACCTGGAAACACGAAGGACCTGCCGACCAGCTAAATGAACAGTGGACCGGACCTTGGACGGTGCTCCTGACCACGAACTTGGCTGTCAAACTTGAGGGAATCCAGCCCTAGATCCACCACACCAGAATAAAGAAGACAACTAGAAGACAGGAGAGAAGATACTACAGCATGGAGACCCATGCCATTAGGGGACCTCAAATACTTGTGCTCATGGCAGTCCTCCTAGGATGTTCCTTGGAGGGACCAATACCATTTGAAAGGGATGAAAATATCTGGGTCTATCTGGCTAAACATGTACTTAATTTGTCTGATTTTTGCCTTTCAGGAGGGACGTATGTAGAACAGATCTTCACTTCCTGCTTAATAGGAGTTTGTACCCCACTAGAGACTATTAGGAATTACACTGCGTTACAATTTATTAACAAGCCTATATCATACTCTGACATCTATACCTGGGGTCCTGGCGTCACCAGGAAGGACAAAGCTATGTTTTCCCTCAAGGTCTCAGCAGTGACCCCAGTGGAGGAATGTGTTATGTTTACTGGTTGTACCCACTCTTGTTTTGTCATTTCAGCCGACGAAGACCTGAACTGCAGTTCCACCACCTCAGTGAGTTATGCCAATGGACATGTTAAATTACCCACTGGGTGGTTCCTTATCTGTGGAAAAACTGTCTATTCTTATGTGCCAGCCAATAGTACAGGAGGACCTTGCTCCCTCGGAAGACTTACTGTTTTTATGCCACAGAGACCCCACCCGATCGGACATCGCACAGAAATTGCTTTAGACCCTGACTGCAATAGTGAGCTACACTTGTTCAGCCCAGCCGAATATGCAGCCTTGTCTCTCTTTGTGATGCCAGCCATGACTATTTCCCTGAATATAGAAATCAGCAAAATGGCCTGCTCTATGGTAAAAACCCTGAATGCCACCTCTCAGGCCATTCATACTATCGGGGAAGAGCTAGGACAAGTTAGAGAGGCTGTCCTTGAAAATCGGGCTGCTATGGATTATTTGTTGCTAAGATATAACCATGGATGTGAGGAATTCAAAGGACTTTGCTGCTTTAACCTTACCGATAATTCCCAACTAATTGAGGGGAAGGTTAAAAAAATTCATGATCTCGTATCTAATATTAAACAGAGAGAAGGGTTCTTTGGTCTTGATCTATCCCGACTCACTTCATGGCTCCCCAACCTTGCCGGTTTAAAGGAAACATTTCTTCTTTTTTTTTTTTTTGTAATTGTAGGACTTATGTCTTGCTGCTGTATTCAATGTGCCCCCGTCTATAGGTTGGCTGCCAGCTGGCTGCTGAAGGGCAAACGGACACCGAAACCTCAAGTCTTTCTTCAAAATCCCAGTGACCAATTTCACCTCAAGCTAGCCTCCTAGATATGGACTTCTCCTGTCACAGTGGGAAACTGAAACAGAGCCTGGTTGAGACCCCACTCAGTGTCCCTGGCCTCGCATTTCCCTGCCCTATAGCTAAACAATAGATCATCCCCCGATGGCTTGGGCTCGCAATGTTCCCTGTCCCAGTCCCTGCTTTAGAAAATTATCCTGAAACTTATGATGAATACCCTTATGCTTACTGATCACAATCTCTCTATGGCCTAGCATTCTTTCCAGGTTACTCCCATCACTGCTGCTGGGTTAATGACCACATCGGAGAGCCATGTTGCCAGAGAGAAGACTCCATGCAGACCCCCAGAACTGTCACCTAGCCTCTGGAGGAATGCCCAGATTTTCCCTTAAACACCCTAAGCTGGTCTGGGAATGTTAAGGCAGGTTTTGAAGGTGTTAACCTGTTGCCTTCTCAGACCACTGGTGCTCTGATAATAAATGCTTATTCTACAACCCAACTCCTGTGTCGATTTTGGCTGAGCAGCGCAGGCAGCATGAGCACCGACTTGGTAGGCCTCCAGTTTCATTAGTATTAACTCATAATGTTTGACATAGGTAGTTATAGTACATAAACATAGATATGCATACACACACACACACACACACACACACAGCTCTTTCTGCTGAGAAAACTTAGAAGCATTGACACTCCATGAGCAATGAACACATTTAGCATATAGATCTTCTTTTTAAATACCAGTCTTCACAAAAAGGAATCAAGGTTTTTAAGAAACAACAGAGCAAAGTAGTAGAGTAAGGCTGGAACATCTTCCTTTGCTAGAAAGTAAGGAATTGTTTAAAAAATAATGGGGGCATGTCAAAAGGACAAAGAACTAGCACGAAGAGACTCTCACTGAGTAAATCTTGGGAAATTTGGGCACCAAAATAATTGACATTAATAAATAATAATTCTTTGAATAAAAAAAAGCCCATAAGTCAATACTAATATAAATAATAAGAGAAAGTTTTACCTTATAGTGATTGACAACTAATACATATAAAAGCAATGACAGTGTTATGGATGGGAAATCACCATTTGGCAGCCATCTTTGTAAAAGATAATTTCAGTATGAATGATCAATGGATGATAAAATTCGTGGTTGAGTGTTTAATGAGGAACAGGGCATTTACATAATCTCTAAGTATCTCCCCATGAACCCATGTCATTAATGTCAATGAGAAATGTAATAACTTTACAGTGAAGAGAGCTGGGAGGCCCTAACAGTGATCACAGTTAATATCATCAATAACAGGGCAATTGCCTTATTATATGCTTCTTGATATGATGCACTGAGCATATAACATCATTTCTGTAGTATTCCTGGTGAAAATGCATAAATGAATGTATTCATAAGGAAACCATAGATAAACCTAAATTAAAGGACATTCTAGAAATTATTTTACCTATCCTTTAAAAAAAAAATCAAGGTCTAGAAAAAAAAAAAGAGAGAGAGAAACCATTCCAGGTTAAGACACTAACAATAAAAGGAGTGAATAATATTGGGTTGAATAATATTGGGTTGAATCGTGGGCTGAAGGAGAAAAAAGACATTGGGAAATTCATAAAATTTGGTTATAGAATACAAATTAGATGAGAGATAATATTCAATAGTACATATCCTGATTTACAGTATTTTACTGCATTTATGTAAATGAATATCTTTGTTCTGGGAAGTGCATCCTGGAATATTGAGGAGTAAAAGGGTGCTTTGCAACTTATTTTTTAAATGATTCAGAAAAAGAGAATGATAAAGCAAAAGGGGGAGAATGTAAATAAGTAGTGAATCATAATGTGGAGTACAGTTCTTTGCACTATTTTCACAACTTTTCTATAAGGTTGAAATTGTATGAAAATTAAAAGTTATAAACTATTTATGTTGTTTTAGAAGAATCAGGACTAGCAATGAGGTCATAAATAATGCCAGAAGCTAATATCAAATTCAGCCAGAGTAAAAGAGTAAAAGAGCAAGAGGCAGATGTCAAGGTGAGCTGAGAGGAAGGAGCTGCAGAGTTTTAAACCTCATACAGGAAGCTGTTTCAGAGGGTGACACAATCTAAATCATGGCCTCACTAATGATGGCTGTGAAAAGGGAAGATAGAGATTCTGACATTGTGAAAGTAGATGATTGAAGAGGCCGGTCATCCACACAATATTTGAAACCCACAAAGATGACAAGAGTGGTTCAGTTGCAAACAAAAACTTCTCTAAGTTTAAGATGGCATGAGTGGATAATATTGGGGGTCAAAGAAAGGCACCAAACAAGGGTTAGTGGGGGAGCAGTGAGGCCAAGGCAGACAATGGAAGCTTAACGTGTTCTGACCTTTCCGGGATCAATGAGAAGGATAAGGTGGGGAAAAGGCCCTCTATTTGAGAAGGTTGCCAGGAAAATGGTGTCATCAGGGAAAACCATGCTTCACTTAAAGAAAAGGAATCGGGAAATGTCGGAACTGCAGGGTTGTCTTGTCAAGAAAAGGTGTTGGGAAGACTGGGTATGCACAATTTACACCATATACAAAATCAACTCAAAGCAGAACAAAGACCTAAATATAAGAACTAAAATAATAGAGGTACCAAGATGGCACAGTAGGTAAATGCTGTGCTTACCTTCTCTCACAACCACATCAATATTACAACTAATCTACAAAACAACCATTATTGAGAATCACCTAAAATCAAGCTGAACTGAAGCCCTTTAACTAAGGACGTGCAGAAGAATCAACCTCCAGACTGGTAAGAGGGGCAGAGAGGCAAAATGGGCTGGTCCCATACCCACATGGGACCATTAAAGATTGGGAGGGCTATTTCAGCTGTGGGGGTCCCCATCCCCCAAAGGAGCGAGAGGTCCCAACCCCACCCCAGCCCAGGGTTCCACCGCTAGGGAGAGAAGTCCCCATAATTTCTGGCTGTGAAAACCAGCAGAGGTTGTGACTGAGTAAGAGTGAGTGCAGTTGCACTCACAGGCACTCCTCTTAAAGGGACCGCATGCAGACTTACCCACCAATGAAATCACTCACTCTGAGCTCCACCACTGGGGCAGCAGCAAGAAAGCTTGCAGGGACACATGGTGGGGAACTGAGTTTTCTGGCTTGAGATGTGGGAAGGAGAGGCAGCTTTCTCCTGGATGGAGGAGCTGGTGGAGGCCATTGTTTCTTTGCTGAGCCCGCCCCCTTCCCTGCGTGCGGACACAGGCAGCCACCATTTCTGTGTCTATGTCATTAGTTAGCCATGCCCTGGGGATTTCAGACCCAGCCCCGCCCAACTTTCATGCACACCCAGGCTGCTTTCAGTGGCTTTTTCCTATAAATGGCCTGCCTAAGCTCAAGCTGCAGACTTTCCTAGGGTCTCTCAAAGGTTCACAGAACTCAGACAAGTAGCATCTGGCTTGAGCGTGTCCTGTACCTCTGGCTGAGCAGCCCTAAGCCCGACAGTAGCAGCAGCCAGCCTTGGTTCGCAGCTTGGACTCTCACGTCGCTTCCAAGCACAGCACAGGCAGCAGCCACCTGCGGATTTCTTTGTGGCTCCTGCTGGGTGGCCCTGGGTGGCCCCAGGTAGGGCACAGGCTGTGGCTGAACTTGATCTACAGCACGTCCCCTCCAAGCTGGTCCTAGGGCTGGCGCCCCCAGTGGCCAGCTTCAAAACAAGTTGGAGCATTACCCAGCCACCTCCTAGAATGACACAACCAAGGGATGAATTGAGTAAACACCAGAGTCCTGCTGAGGCAGATCCTGCTCTGTAGAATCAGCCCCTGCACAACAACTCTTCCACTGTAGTCAAGGCCAGTCCTCACAACCCAAGGGTCCAAGAGTCAGTCCCTTCCATTGATGTGCAACTATCAACCAAGGCTCAACTAGAAGAGAAGGGCACCCACAACCCACACAAGGGACACACATGGAGTGTGTGGCTCAGGTGACCAGAAGACTGCCCCACTGAACCCACAGCACACCTACTACATAAGGCCACTCAATTAAGACCAGAAGACATAGCAGCCCTACCTAATACAGTAATACCTTTGTTTGTGAGCATAATTTGTTCCAGAAACAAACTACTTGTATTGCAAGACACCACTCGTTTACCACGTTAAAATGTATTACAAATGTTTGCTTGTTTTGCGAAACACTCGCAAACCATGTTACTCGCAATCCAAGGTTTTACTGTACATAGAAACAAATACAGGGAGGCAGCCAAAATGGGGAGACAAAAAAACGTGTCTCAAATAAAAGAACAGAACAAAGCTCCAGAAAAAGAACTAAATGAAATGGAGATAAGCAATATATCAGACATTCCAAACACTGGTTATAAGGGTGCTCAATGATCTCAGGGAGAACTTCAACAGAGAGATAGAAAGCATACAAATGGAGATGGAAAACATGAAAAAGAACCAGTCAGAAATAAAGAATACAATAATGGAAATGAAGACTATATTACAGGGAATCAACAGTAGATTAGATGAAGCAGAGGATCCAAACAGTAATATAGAAGATAAGGTAGCAGAAAACACCCAACCAGAATAGCAAAAAGAAAATAGAATCCAAAAAACTGAGGAGAGTGTAGGGGGCCTCTGGGACAATATCAAGCGTACCGACATTCACATTATAGGGGTATCAGAAGGAGAAGAGAGCAAGGAATTGAAAAGCTATTTGAAGAAATAATGACAGAAAACTTCCTTCACCTGGTGAAGGAAATGGACATACAAGCCCAGAAAGCACAGAGTCCCAAACAAGATGAACCCAAAGAGGTTCCAAGACACATCATAATTAAAATGCCAAAGTTAAAAACAAAGAGAATCTTAAAAGCAGCAAGAGAAAACCAGTTAGTTACCTACAAGGGAGCCCCCATAAGACTGTTAGTTGATTTCTCAACAGAAACTTGGCAGGCAAGAAAGGAGTGGTAGTAAATATTCCAAAAGATGAAAATCAAATACATACAACTGTGATTACTCTACACAGCAAAGCTTTCATTTAGAATTGAAGGACAGATAAAGAGATTCTCAGACAAGAAGAACCTGAAGGAGTTCAGCACCACCAAACCAGTATTACAAGGAATCTTAGAGGGACTTCTTTAAGATGGGAGGGGGGTTAAGGATGGGCGAAAGGGGAAGGGATTAAAAACTACAAATTGGTTATTACACAGTAATCATGGGGATGTAGAGTATAGCATAAGGAATATAGTCAGTAATATTGGAATAGCTAGGTATGGTGCCAGATAGGTACTAGATCTATCAGGGTGATAGATGGGAATGGGGTTGGGGGCAGGGTGAAAAAGGTGAAGGTATTAAGAAATACAAATTGGTGGTTAATACAGTATGGGGAATATAATCAACAACGTTGTAAAGATCATGTAAGGTGCCAGATGGGCACTGGACATATCGGGGGGATCACTTCATAGGCTGTGTAGATGCCTCACCAATGTGATACACCTGAAGCTGAAGTAGAATAATATTTAATATCAACTATAACTAAATATATATGTATATATATATATATATATATATATATATATATGGCTGGCCGAGTGGCTCAGTTGGTTAAGAACTTGCTCAAGAGTACAAGCTCTGAGCAACTAGCGGTTTGATTCCCAACTGAGCTGAGCTGCCGCTGAGCTGCCAACAGGTGGCAGGATGAGTTAGCTAAAAAAACAACAACAACAACAACAAAAATAACAAACACTGAAATATATATGTATATATAGTCATAAGATGAAGAGTACAACAAAGGGAATATAGTCAATGGTATTGTAACAGCTATATACAATGTCAGAGGAGTAGTAGCTTGGGCGGTGGGTTACCACTTTATGAGGGGTGTAAATGTCTAACTATTATATTGCTTTGTACACCTGAAACTAATAAAAAGTTTTGCTTAATAAATAAAATTATAAAACTCTTAGGAAAAAACATGGAGGAAAATCTTCATGATGTTGGATTTGGCAATAATTTTTAAAATATGACACCAAAAGCACAAGAAATATACAAAAAAAATAGATAAATTGTACTTCAGCAAAATTGAAAACTTTTATGCATCAAAGGAAGCATCAAGAAAATAAAAATTCAGGGCCAGCCTAGTGGCCATTGGTTAAGAATTGGCTTGGGACACCAACTTTGAGCAGCAGGGCCCCGGTTTGTATCCCACATGAGGGCCAGTGATGCTGCACTCTTTACAGTTAAGATGGTGAACAACAGCTTGACCTGGAGCTGGGCTGCCATGAGTTGCCGGCGACGGCGTAGGCTGCAGTGAAGCTGCGGTGGGCTACTGTAAGCTACCGTGAGTGGCCGGCAGCCAACGTGAGCTGCCAAGAGCCACCATGAGCGGCTGTCCAGTGGCCAGCGACCGATCTTCCTCACCCGGGAAGAGCGCAATGATAATACCAACGTGGGCCAGTGAAGCGATGTCCTCCACAACTAGACTGAATAACAAAAGGACAACAACTTGTCTGTTCCCCTCCCCCAATTCTCCAATTAAATCTTTAAAGAAAATAAAAATGCAACACACAGAATGGGAGAAAATATTTGCAAATCACATATCCAATAAGGGTTTAATATCTAGAATATAAAAGAACTCTTACAATGTAACAAAAAAATAATTTAAAATGGCCAAAGAACTTAGACTTAAATAGACATTTCTTCAGAAAAGATATACAAATGGCCAACATGCACATGAGAAGATGTTCAATATCATTAGACACTAGAGAAATGAAAATTGAAACAATACTAAGATAGCACTTTACACCCACTAGGATGGCCATAAGAAACAAATGAAAAATAAGAAGTGTTGGTGAGCATGTGGAGAAACCTCATACATTACTGAAGGAAATGCAAAACAGTGCAGTCACTGTGGGAAATAGTTTAGTGGTTCTTCAATGAATTAAACTTAGAATTACAATATGACCCAGCAATTCTGCTTCTAAGGGTGTTTGTGTGTATGTGTATGTGTGTGTGTGTGTGTGTGTGTGTGTGTGTGTTCCTAAAAAGAAATTTGTAAACAGATGTTCATAGCAGCTCTATTCACAGTAGCCAAAAGGTAGAAATTACCCAAATATCCATAATGGGTGAATGAATAAACAAAACGTGCCAAATCCATACAATGGAATACTATTCAGCTATCAAAAGGAATGAAGTACTGATTCATGCTACAACAGGGATGAACCTTGAAAACATAATGCTAAGTGAAAGAGGCCAGGCACATAAGGCCACATATAACGTGATTCCATGTATATGGAAAATCCAAAATAGGTAAATCCATAAAGAAAGGCAGATCAGCTGTTTCCAAGGGCTGGTGAGGGAGACGGAAATGGGGAGTGACTACTTAATGGGTACAGGTATCTTTTTTCAGTGATGAAACAGATCTGGAATTAGGTAATGACATTTACACAATATATGAATGTAATTAAGGCACTGAGTCTTATACTTTAAAATGGTTAAAATGCTATTTTACGTTGTATGTCTTTTACCCCAAGAAAAACATGCAGGGCTGTTTCAGAGAACATAGAAGGAGCTAGAGAAGTGTGAGGTTACATCAGGTATCTCTGAGATGGAGCACAAGCAGATGGAAGGAGTTGCGTGAAGGCACCAGGAAGGAACTTTTCAGCTGTTATTTTGAAGAGCTTTGAACGTCATCTTAAGGAGTTTGTACATTACTCAAGAAACAATAAAGAATCATTGAAGAGTTGTAAGCAACAGGATAAAATGAGCTGACCGTTCTAAATTTTCTGTAACACTCTTTTGAAGGGAGGCCCAATATCATATCTAAACAGCTATCAGAAACTTTCATTGACAGTTTCATGAATAAACTTGATTGAATTGTCTCTTCTTCTTACCCAGGAAGATGGGGCTCAAAAGTCCTCTCCTAAGTATATAGTTTTCCAATCTCCCTCTAAAACGGCAAGCCAAAAGAAGTAGCCAGACTGGTGGCAACGTTTTAATACCTCTGTTAGGATAAATTTTACAAAAGGAGACGAGTGCCTCCTTAAACACTTAGTGGATTGAAGGCCTAGGCTATTTTAAAAAGAAAACTTTTAAACAAAAATATTTCCCCTGCTCCCAGGCAGCCCTGAAGCCTTCTCCCAGCTGTGGGATGAACCTTTGTGCGTAAGCACAAAAAGCCAGGGCTGCTAACATTTCATGGCAGAAAGTCAGGTCCGCCGCCTGCCAGTCTGGCATGTAAGGCGCATAGATCTATCTTTAATCACAACCACAGACAGCTGGCACTTTGGGCACTCCAAGAATGCAGGCAGGAATCCTCTATGATGCAACCCCGGCCTAAAGCTCACATGAACACCTGATGCTGAGAGGCTTGGTAAGATCCGCTGTTAACTCTCTACTCTTCTAGACAGTTAGTCACTATCCTATTTGAGTTAGGTGATTTCATAAATCACATACAAGGCCTCGTTACCATAGTTCCTCATTTGTATGCCTTTCCTGGACTTTAAGCTAATATTATAGTTTCAGACTCAAATATTCAACTAAATAATATTTGTTTTTTACTTTTAAAATCAACCACATGTTAGCCAGACTTCATTGAAGACACCCCACGAGTTGCCTATAACTCATCCTATCCTTGTAGACTCATCTCCTACTGTTCCCCTTATAGTGCTAACTTTTGTCCATTTATCTCATTTATTTTGTACCTTCTGATGTGTCACTTGCTAAGGATACCAAGATGAATAAGACATGACTCCTGCCTTCAAGGTATATTAGCCCCAGAGAAAGATAGACTTTGGACAGTTGAGGGAATAAAGTATTTTTCAAGTGTATTTCTCTAGTACTGTTTCTGTGTCAGCCAATATTCTATGCCAAATACCTTAGGAGCTTTACGAAATCAGAGACACCTCCCCATTCTAGGCAGGATCTCACTCTGTATTGTCTAATCACAATGAGATGGAAATAGAGGACAATTAGAGAGACCAGCCAAAAGGGCTTCCTACTGGGACTTACACCACAGTGGGAGCTCCCCTAATTTACACTCCTTTAGACTTGGACTGAATCCTATTGTTGCCTTTCCTAGTTGTCCAGCTTGCAGATGGCAGATCCTGGGACTTCTCAGCCTCTATGACTGTGAGCCAATTCTTATAATAAATCTATAGATAGATAGATAGATAGATAGATAGATAGATAGATAGATAGATAGATAGATAGAGATAATCTATATCTATCTATCTATATCTCTCTATCCTATTGCTCCTGCTTCTCTGGAGAACCCCAACACACATTTTAGAGGGGACATTGACTGAAGGCCTCCCATAGCAAACACCCAGCGTGGTGCTGGGCACATAGTGAGTTTGTGACATGACACTAATTGTAGCCCTAAGTGTGAGCTTCTGTAGGAAACAGATATATACTATTCTCCCAACATTATTCCAATTCTCCTTGAATTTCCAAATAGCACTTCTTTTGTCAATGCCTACTAGGCCCTCTTATTTACATGTAGGATTTCTACATAATTCTTTTCTAAATTTTTCTCAGCCTCTCCCCACTTCACAAACTAATGCCAAACTAAAGTATTTGAATGAGTTACTAAGGCATACAGCTTCCTGTCCATTGGCTATTTTTACGCTATGTGTCAAATCCTCTGTACTGCTGGGATGGAATGGAAACAGATATGGTGACAACTGTGAACTTCCTACAGAGCCAAAAACTATTGTGAGGTACCTATCAACCATGACTGAGTTTTCCTTTTGGCCTGCATCAGTTTTAGGCCTCACTATTCCAAGGCTATTACAGTCTATCTACTCAAGTGCACTAACATGGGAATACTTTCCTTCTCCCTGAACTCCCATTAAGTTGTAAGGGAGTCTCAGCTCCTCCAAGAGCTGGCAGAGTCAATATACTGTCTGCTCTGCTGACCCAACTCTCTCCAAGGCCACTTCAAGGTCTAGATTTGGATGCGGGTAGTAAGAAGCCTGTGATTTTGCCTTAGTTTCCAACCAGGGAGCCCTAGGCTATGAGAATCATTAGTTCTTGATTTAAAAACTAATAATTTAATTTAATTTGTTTAGTCTGAATCAGTTCTGTACCTGGATGATTAATTGGTATCCTAGAATGCCAATAGGCTTAGAACAGACCGTTTCCACACCGCCTCAATCTCACCTTTCAAGACAGTTTCTTTATGACCTTATGGACAAAGGTAAATAGAGTCAGAGTGAACACTGAATTCTATAGTTCTGACTCCTCCTCTCCTTAAACACCACACACACACACACACAATCTGCAGTTGAGAAGGCAGATCTCAGGCTAGATATCTAACACATCTTATGGGCCATCTGGCCTCCATGTCTGTCCCAAATAACAAGAATGGGATTCTATTAAAGGAAAACCCATAAGGAATACGGAATGAGAAAAGGTTAACAGCCATATAAAGTAGGAAGTGAATTTAACCTCAGCAAAAAAAAAAAAAAAAAATCCTAGTACTGAATTCTTACAAAGAAGTGAAACCCATCATTGAAAATATGACACGGAAGCTAGATGATCATGGCCAGGGGCTCTAGGTGGGATAAATACAACTTGAATTACAAATTCAAGATTCTCCAAGATCCAGGTACATTATACAGTCAGAATACACCAAGCTGCTGTCCAGCCAAAGCGCAGCCTGTTATAGAATGGCTTTCTTTCCCCAGATAGCATGACAGGCCACCAGGTGTCAGTGAAAGCTAGAAAATAAAAGCACTTTTTTTTTTTCTGTCCCCAATAGCTTGCCTAAATTTATACTGGGAGATAATATTCTGGACATGTTGGAGATTTAATAATAATAATCATCATCATCATAATTAATAATGGAAATATCAAATACAGAAACTCACAGATATCAAAAAAGTTTGTTAATGAACACTATGATACATGAGCTCCCAATTTTTCTCATATCAGAGAATGTCCATGTTATTGAATCAATGCCACATTTGGGAGGAAGAAACAATGGTTTCTATGGGTCAGATATGCAGCAAATAGCAAAATTCCTTTAATAAGTTTGACTGTCAGATGCATCCTCACTTGGGATCAGCATAAGCATCACGTGAAATGGATAGTTAGTTACTTGGGGCTTACAGCTATTGATTAATTCCAAGGAATTTTAGCTTTTCCACACTCCCCATGTGAATAATTTTGCTTCAGATTCTTACTGGAAATTTTAGAAAAGGTTCTATTTGGGGAATTGCCTCTGCCACAAAGAATCACGTAAAAACAATTGACTCCCCCTCACCTGTATGGGACTTCAATTTAGCATGTGTGGGATAGATTGGCACCTCCCAGAAAATGACATCTTTCTACTTCAGAGGTCAAGGTGCTCTTGTGGTGGCCTCACCTGTACTTTCAAATTAGCCGTTTCTTGAGAATTAGGTATCCTTCTTGGCTTTCAAAACAAAGGTGTCCCCGAGGAAATAAAACCACTATTTGTATACCACTTTATGCTTAAAAAACACTTTCACCCACAATTGATATTAACAGCAATCCTGTGATCGAGGTAAAATAATTTCATGCTCATTTTATAGATGAGGAGATTGAGGCTAAATAATTAACCCAAGTTTGCACATTAGGTTAATGTCTTAGCATCAACTTTCCATTTGTAAATTTTCCTGACTCAGTTCCAAGAGCAAATAAAAATAAAGAGCCATGTGCTATTACAAATATTTTCAATTTTCAGAGAAAACCGCTATACAAAGATAGAATAAAGAGACAGATATGAATGTGGTTATCTAACAAGGGAAAACAATTTCAATACTGTCAACTAAAGCAATTTTTGTCAAATTCTAGCTAATGAGATAAACTTATGAGACTATACCGTAACTCACTACAAACAAAATTAAGAAGGTAATTATATATATATATATATATATATATATATATATATATATGTGTGTGTGTGTGTGTATACATATGTCTTTGGCAGAAACAGAATGGGTTATGAGCCAAATTTTATTAATGTTTGTCTATAAGGCTTAATTTCATATTTTTAAATTTTAATGTAAGAAAACTTGGAGAGGTGTAAAAGTAAAATGTATGGGGATTTGAGTAGGAGCCCCAATCATATAGATCATTTATATCCTCCTGAGTTCTGAACTAATCAATATAAACAGAAGTCAGGAATATAGGGCTGGAAATGTCAGCTTTATGACTCATGAGCTGTTGGAGAAAGTGACTTAGGTGGGAGGGGACAGTGGTTCCTAATACTACCGGTACCCTTAACAGATTCACCCAGAAGCAGGATCCAAGACAAGGATTTGACTGCAAGTAATTTTTTTTCGGAAATTAATCCAAGCAGAAGAGTAGGAGAATGAGACAGGGAAAGGAGGAAAAGCAGCAAAGAATACATTGCAAGGCCAGTTACCACGGCAGACAGCCTGAGCTCAGTCCCGCTGGGGTCCTGGGCGAAAGCAGAGCGCACACCGCAGAATTATCTCAACTTAGTGTCCCTAAAGCTAGCACATGTATTCATCAACTCCCACTCCATCTTTGTTTGAGAACTGACTGTGGGACATCAACTCTAGGGCACTTCCAGCTTGTTTTGTGCATGGGCCAAGCATACTCCCATGACCAGGAAAAATACTCAGACAGAAAGTACAGGTGTTTGTAATAAGCAGCCTTCTGGCTGTAGAGGTAAAGGATGGGAGGAGACAGCTGGGGCAGCCATAGCATTTGCTATGCTTATCGAGTCACTGGCAGCACTGCCCAACCTCAGGCCTCCCCAACAGGGCAGAACACTTAGATCTAAGCTTACCATGTAGCCAAGAGCAACACGAGATCTTCAGCTTTTCTGAGTGAAGAGAGAAAAAGGGACAGAGCTATACGTGCTTACTTCCTCACCCAAACTCACTTCCTCACCCTTACCCAAAGGATAAGTCACTCCTTTGTAGAGAGGAGTAACTGAGGGGGCAAAAGGGATCAGGAGTAAATTCAGATGGAACTAGGGGGGCACGTCCTCCTTTCCCCAGTGATGGTAGTTCTGGGTAAGATTACAGCAGGTGAGAAGTAACTAGAAAAATTACCTAAAATGTCTTCACTCACCTTTTTACCTCTCGTTACCAAAAAGAAATCCTGGGGAAGACACTTTTTCTGGTTTGACTTAGGTTTTAACTGAATTAATAGCACATTTCTACATAAAGAATAAAAGATATCATTTGGGCACTCAATATCTAAAATAAATACATTGAACAGAGACTCAAGTGGCATAAGAATTACTCTCAGACATTAACATATATACTCTTAGGGGGAATTCAAAATCATAACCCAGTTAGTTATTGGGTAGTAAAATCAGCCAGTAAAATATTTTTATAGCTTCCAGATACCAAGGAAATTGACTTAAAAAGGTGAGAAGTGAATAGGCAAAAATAAATACTCTGAACAGCAAAATAGCCTAGTTAGTAAATAACTTGTCAGAAAGCTAAGATTTTATAAGGTGATAGCATACTTGTGCTGAAACCTAAATAACATCCGAATGTGGCAGACCAATACATACTAATCAATTCATATTACTAGGAAAAGGAAGCCTTTCTTGCATGGAATATATATGGCAGCCCAGAGTGCATAAATATGTGTATCTAAGGTACATGTGTTTATGTATGAGTGTCGATGTGTGCATATTACCGACTTATTGGATGGAGATTAAATAATGGCCTTTGGCAATTTTCAGTTCTGTGCAAAGATGAGACAGTCAATACAGAGCTCTAAAGTTCCCATAAAAGCAAGTGGGTCACCATGTAAGAAGTTCTAGTGTCCTGAAGCCACCATGCTGGCGAGAGCATTTGGAAAAGGCACATGGACCCAGAGAAAGATGCTCAAGGAGTCTCAGCTGTGATGGCCCTCAGCCCAAGGAGCAAACAGGTGAGGGTGGAGGCGGAGATGGCCCAGCCCAGCCACTGTGGGATGCAGTGCAGTGAGAGCTTCTAATGAGCACCACCTAGCTGAGCCCAGCCAACTCTGGGCACCACCAAGAGATAATAGTTAAGCCACGATTTGAAGGTAGTTTGTTACACAGTCACAGATAACCTGAAACAGACCTTAAGAGTAAAAACTCTTTCAACTTCAACTAACCAGAAGAAGGGATTCAAAGGCACTACTTGTCTACAAAGCCTCCAGTGTATTTTAGATGGGCTTTGGCGACTTGGAAAGCCAGCGATTTCATTCTTCTGGCTTCCTCGCCCTGCTTTATATGCAGACTCCTGACAGCACTTTTCTTCTGCAAAACCTCAGCTCTGTCAAACCTTCTTCATTACAAAACAAGCCAAACACCACTTTCGAATCCTTCATGATGGACATTCTAAGGGCCCTCACTTTCAACATGGCTACTCTGAGGGAGAAAACTACTAAATGACTCTGAGGAAATGTTATTCTGTAAGACGGCAGCGTCAAAATGGTTATTTTTCAATACAGCATTAATAAAAGTCTCAGTAGCCTCTTTTGTTGTCGTTGTTTTTTAAAGCAGTGTGTAAAAACACACATGAGTGACTCCCTTTAATCACCACACCAGGAAGTGTTTTACTTATTAAAAGACACCAACTGCAGGCAATTATCAACAATGCATTCGCTCCCCAGATCTAATTTACAGGATGCTACATGTGCAGGTATGGAGGCAGCGTCAGGAACAAGCACAGCATCTGCCAATGAGACCCCCCTCCACCCCCACCCAGGACACTGTGATCAAAGTGGGAATGCAATTGGGAGTGGATGGCAGCCAGTAAGCTGAATAAGAGGGACTGGGAGGGACGGACAGAGTCGACAAAGTGCAACACCTGAGCTTGTAACAAAGTAAAATCAACTATTGCTCCCTAAGTCATGACAGCTCCCAACACAGGAACTAGTGTTGCCAAATAATGCCAAATATGAACTAAGTAACCCGGGTCCTCCTTTCTACAGGTACAATGTCAAAACATCACCACCTGGCAACATCACTGCCTGAATATTTGACTTGCCCTGTAGGTCTCAGAGGCCTTTGCTGCAGGTTTTTTGACATTTACATACTTACCGTTAATTCTGGGCCAGCTCTGCCATCTATTACAAATGCAGTATAGAATTGCAGTCATGAAGTCCCTTGTTGGGTTCACAATTACTCTGCAGGTCAAGTGCTGGGTCCTCATAACCAATCGATAGCTTATTTGACACTATTGTTACTATTTAACAGAAGCATTATAGTTGGGTGGTCCCATGTTATGTTAAACTCATTAACAGAAGGGTGTTGGATAAAATGTATGCGTTCTCAACAAATGCCCTTTATTTGACCTTGGCCTTAATCTGCATGCTGGACAGCATGACCTCTGCAGGAGGGCTTCTCCATTCAGGCAGCACAGTAGAATCACCCAGAGAGCATTTAGGAAATGCTGGTGCCAAGGCTGCCCCAGGCCAGTTATATTCATCAGTAGGGGAAGTGCCCTGACACTGGTATATTTTAAAGCTCCTTCATGATTCTAATGTGGAGCTAGGTGAATTTCTGCTTTATATTATTTTCATGTACAATAAATCCTCATGGTTCCCAGAATTAGCACAGTATTATATCTATAAGACAGCACAAATATATCTCCAAAAGACCTTGACAAAAGATATATCTTTACTCATATTTCTTGAAAACTGAGAGAAAATTATAGGCCATGAAATATAACAAAGTGTGCTTTAAAATATTGTCTCCCCCAAGTCCTACATTGCAGTATAGCAAATGTCTCTAATATCTCCTCCTGCTCTTTAAAAAACACCCTCTCTCAAAAATGCATCCTACTCAGCATTTTCCATTCCTCTCAAGCTTCCTTTTCAAGTCCACTTGTTCCTCCTATTAATAGATTGTTATCTCTTTAATATTTGATCAGTCATCGATATCTTTTCTTTTCCATGCACAGAATCTATCATTTCTTAATTCTAGCAATAAAAGTGCTTGTCCCTCCTTGAAAGTGTTTTAGGTATCGCTGGGCTCCCTCCTGAAGGAGTATGAGACCTGGCCTGTCACCTGCAATCTGTTTAGGATGAGCCCAGGCCTCAGCCAGGCCAATTAGAGGCCGTGGAACAAGTCCAAGTTTGCTTCTGCGATGAGACAAGAGCCTTTCCCTTTCTTCTGAGGATATCAGCCCTAGAAAGAGATAAGTCTATCAACGCCAAAAGTGGGTACAGTAAAACCTTGGCTTGTGAGTGATTTGGTTTGTGAGTGTTCCACAAGACGAGCAAACATTTCTAATACATTTTAACTTGGTAAATGAGTGATGTCTTGCAATACAAGTAGTTTGTTTCTGAAATGAAATATGCTCACAAACCAATGTATTACTGTATAAGAAATCCGAGAATGAAGCCCACAACAAGGAACTAGAACTTAGAGGTAGAAAGAAAGTTCCCCTGGGTGTGATACTGTCACTCAAGTAGGTTAATCCCAAACCTACTAAGCTTTTGATGGGGTCCAGCTGTGCTTCATAAAAAAAAAAAAAAAGAAAAGAAAAAAAAAGTCCTTGTTTCACAAATAGAATACAAACAATTTTAAAGTATATTCAGTATTGAGTTAGGCCTCTGTCACTTGAAACTGAGTTATGTCTCATATAGAAACCAGTACTTGGAAACAAGTTATTATATATAAGAGTCTGTAAAATATGGAATCAGGTGAGCTGTGATATGGTTGAAAGCAGTAAAAATACCTCTACCTTACTTAACTAAGAAATTGGAAATGTTTGTTACAAGGTGGTTGTAACCTATTACATTGGTGATGTAGATAACATGCCTAACAAGGCTGGGATATTAGGAAATTTTGCATAAAACTCTAGAATGTGGGGATGTATTGATTAATCCTTGCAGTCTTCAGTAAGCTGTGGCAAGAAACAAATTTCTTTTACAAAAAAACCTCTATGCATGCTAGCCCATGTGGAAACAGAAGGAAGAAAATAACACATTGCTAAGCAAGACCCTTTCTGCATACAAGTAATTGAAGGTATTTTAAATTCTGTTCCTCTTTTTTACTTGCAGGGTTAGAGATACAACATTCTCTGCCTCAGGATAAAGTTGGAATTCAGGCTAAAAATAGAGCAGGAGATAAGATAGCAGGAGGAATCAACAGCTTTCCCCCTCAGGCTTCATTCAAACACCTCAACCTGTGAATTCCCAAAGTAAAAAGTAGACAATCAACCCCAAGGAAAAGAGCCAGTTATTGGACTACAGGCTGGGGATGAGGGAAGGGTGGCAGGGGACTTTTGAACTGTCTTGAGACAGAGGACAAACTGGAGAGCATTAAACTAGTGACTGGTCAGATGTGCAGAACTCATTTTATGGCCGGCTGGCCAGAATCTAAATTTGGGGCCACTGACTTGACAAGATGACTAGCTTTGTCTTTACCAAAATTGACTGGCAGCAAATAGAGCCCAAACCTACTAAGTTTTTTAAGGGAATTGTGTTTTCAGAGAATCCCGTCTGTAGAACAAAGGTCTGCACATATATTGGTCTTTGCATTTTATTTTTTTTCTGTTAGTAATGTGTCTGGAGGAGAGATTCATACCAGTGTCTGCTGGCTTAACCCTAACTTTCCCACAAATGGTATTTCATTGTATAAAAGTTTTGTGATTTATCAAGGCCACTATTGCTGACCACTGACTGCTCTCCAATTTAGAGATATCATAACAAATGCTGCATTAAATGTCATCAACTGTATTTATGAAACATATTCTTTTTCTTAAATATTCAACCTGGTTCTCTGGGAAGGATTACTATACTGACTGACTGATTCTAGCTGACAAATTCTGGGAATGCAAACGAGCATTTGTTTAATAAATGAATTGATGGCTATACGGAGGGTGCCAAAAAATGTATACATAATTGAAGAAAGAAAAAAACTGCTGTATTAAAATTGTAATACTCAATATATACCGATGACAAGAGATGAATACAAGTCACGTTTGACTTTTGCAATGACAAGAGGGCTCAAAGTCGTTACCATCAGCATCCAGACACTTCTTCTGATTATGGCAAACTGCTGCTTGAGCAACGTTGACCAAAGTGACGGCTTTCTTAAAATGTGTATACATTTTTTTAGGCACCCTCTGTATTTATTAATCATGAGTTTTGTGCTTCATTCCCAGATCTGAGTCTCAGGAATGAATATGCTCCCTAGTGCTTCAACCAACGACCCCAGTGATGACAAGCAAAGTTCCCCATGAACGGTGAATTTAAGAGCTGACCTTTTGTGATGTTCGAGCAGCCCACCAGCACAGCCTCCACACTCCAGTTCTCTTTTACTTCCTGGTTGGTTTTGTCAAGGCTCCATGGCTTCCTTATATGCCAGCAGCATGTTTGTTTTTCATTTGCTTGCGGCTTATACAACCACAGATGTGGGTGGGTGGCAGGAACTCAGCACTTTGCTTCCTCAGCGATAAGTACCACCATCGACTGCACACACATGGCTCCTATTAGAGTAAATGGAAGGCACGTGTCTAATTTGGAGGGCAAACCTGGCAAAACTGAAACAGCTGTAGCTATTGACCCTCTGTTTTAAATGGGTGTTACATGAGGTGAATAGTTCAGTCCCTTTTTCTAACCTGTTTATGTGACTTCCTCATTGTATAATGTTCATTTCTTTCTACCTCGGTTCACGTATCCTAGGAATTTCACCCCACCAGATTTTTCTTGGTTCGGTATTTCTTTCTTTCTCGTTATGAAAGAAAAAAACCTCAGAAAGCCATTTTGCATGGAGTCTGCAAACGCCAATGACAAACAGTAGCCCCCAGTGCCGGCAGAAACTGAGTGGCCAATTACTGGTGTATTTTAGAGGAGAATCAAGTATCTAATTGGGACAATGGTTGAATGTAAGATTCCTTATCACCTTCAAGTGTCTATGATTCATGGGTTAAATCAGTGAACATATTTTAAGCATTTTAACATGCCAGCTATTGATAGACTCTGGACATACACAAAACAAAGACAATTTCTATTTACAAGGATTTTACCTTCTAGAGAGGTCAGTCAAGAAAATTGCCTCTCACATGAAACCATGAACACTTCAAGGCAGAGAAAACTGTTATTTATTGTCATGTTGTCAGTACTCAACAAATATATGTTACATGAATAAAACAATTGTGTATGAGGAAGGCAAGAAGAGACAGTAGAAACACAGATCTGAAAGTTTAAAAAAAAAAAGGGGAGGGGGTTCAAACTTGGATGGAGAATTGTGAATATTACTGTAGAGAAGTTAGAGGAAATGTAGAAATGTATGACACTGATCAGGAAGAATATATGAAGTGGGGCCAGCTTTGGAGAAACTGACCTTTAAGGAGCAGATAAAGGGTGAGGAGCTACCAAGACATAATCAAAGGTGTGGGATGAGTGCTGTGTGCATGACGAACCAGAAATCAAGAGAAAGTGTGTCTTAGGTCCTTCAGGTGGCTATAACAAAAATACCAGAAACTGGGTGGTTTATCCACAACAGAAATTTATTTTTCACATTTCTGGAGGTTAGAAGTTCAAGATCAAGGCACGGGCAGATTTGGTATCTGGTGAGGGCCCACTTCTTGGTTTTTAGATGTCTGTCTTTTCACTGTGTCCTCACCTGGCCGAAGGGGGCAAGGGAGTTCTCTGGGGCTTCTTTTCTAAGGGCACTCATCCCACTTATGAGCACTCCACCTCATGACCTCATCACCTTCCATAGGCCCCGCCTCCTAACACCATCATTTTGGGGGTTAGGATTTTAACATATGCATATTGAGGGGACACAAACATTCAGACCATAGCAGAGAGTTTCAAGAAAAGTGTTACCAAAGATGAGAAAAGCTACAAAGTACATATGTAACTTCAAGACTGAAAGGTGTCCATTTAATAAAAAGAATTAGAAAATAGTAAAATTAAAAATAGAGACCAAAGTTGTAGAGAAGAAATAACCTAGAAAAAATAAGACTAGAGAAATAAGAAAAGACTTTTGTTGTCCGTCATGTGGGTAGAAGCTTCCTTTATATATCCCTTCACAAACCCAGCACAAAGATTATCATAGTATTTTCCCATGCAATTCAGATATATTTTAAGTTGGACAAAAGATTAGAACAAAATACTGATTGTCTTCCCCACTTTTCAGGAAAAAAAGTACTTTATAGGATAATGTGTTCTCAGTAGCATCTTTGTCTCATATATTTGTGTTACACTTGTAGCACCTGATCATTTTATATTTCTGCTATTAAGTAGTAGAGGCTAAAAAAGAAATAAAATAAAAAGTAATGAATATTAAAGGGAGAAACCTAGGACAAAACTAACCATGTTGGTTTGGTGACTTATTTCATTGGTAGTTATGCTCAAGATTGTAATTCTATGTTATAAGCTGAAAATATGTTCTGAGGTCATATAATAAAAATAACAAAGTCCAGTTTTTCATGGTGTCCTGAAAAGTACCATGAAAAATGGTACTTTTCTTTTGCTCAGAAAAAGCTGGGCACTCTGTGTCCTGAACAAATTTGAGAACCATTGGCCTAACACATTAATTTGCATGAAGTAAGCAAACAATCTTCTAAATTTTTATTGACATACATTCCTGTGGTAACAGTCAGAGCAATAGTGGTGCAACGGGTTCCTAAAACTGAAGAAATGATGGCAAAAACCAGGCCAAATTTACTGTTTACTACTTACATTTCTTGCCAGAAGTCTTATAGTGAGTATAGAGTAGAATCTACCTCCTAGTAAAAAAAGGCATTCTCTCCTTTGTGCCTAGAGGAATATGATCATTGCCAAGGACATAGAATATTCTAGACTGGGAAGTGAGACCCTTGGGAGAGATTGAAGAAGGTAGATATTTGAAGAGAAGAACAGATATTTTAATAAGTAGAGCTATTTGATTCCCCCCATTAATATTCTCAAAATAGCACAAGTGAAACATATGAGTTTTTCCTAGATTCTTTTGGGGGGGGTCTAGATTCTATATTTTGAATCTTAAACTACTACTTAAAGGGGACTACATGAGTCTTTGGGGTTCAAAGGAATCACATCTAAAATTCAGGTCCATTCTGGGTCACTCTGAGGCAGGTCTCCAGGATTAACTGTAGCAGAGAACTTTCTTCCCAATGATACACGGATGCATGTGTTCTCTCTGTGTATCACCCACCATCCTGGGCAAATGGCTCTGCCCTCCTGCCTTCCTTTAGCTCATTACTAAGTTTAAAACCAAACAGCTTGTTTACCAGCAACATTTGTAATTTCCTTCCTCTTAGCATCTGAAGGAGGCTGGACACCAGGAGGAATGACAGAAAATGTTCTCTAGAAGCTCCAAGGACACAGAGCTAAGAGAAGGGCATATAAAATACCATTGTCATCAATGGTCTAAATGAAACAGCTGGTCTCTCTGGACATGCTCAAAGTTTATGTTCTTTACTATTAAATATAAAGAGGAGACTGCACACAAAAATCTACAGCTAAGAGCAACTGGTACCCCAGTCTTAGCCAAACTTCTAAGGATGAGGAACCAAAGGCTTTGCCCATGGTGAAAACTGACTCCCACATCATTGGTGTGCTGACATTTCCCACCAAAACACCAAATGAGCTAAATGAATCCCCGTTTCCTCCACCCATGGGAGAATTAGCTAGAAGAAATAGACATCCTATTGATTTACAGCTTTGGACAGCCTTCCCCTCATAAGTGAACAAGTATTTCTCACAGGGTTTTTCTCAGCTGTGGCCTTTTCCTGATGCAAGTGTCAAATGTCCTGGCAGGTGAATTCTGTACCCCTGCGGTGGCCTTGGGTGTTGGATTTGTAAGCCAGTGTATTTCTGTCATCACCCACGTGCCAAACCTCAGAAGAAAGCTACATGTGCATTGGAAGAAAGGCAGCTGCCATTTTCTCTAGGGAAAAACCCAATTAAGAAATCTTTTAGCAACAACCTCAGCATTTCCTTTGGAGAATAAGAGGGAGAGTTGGAAGGCTCAGGCCAGAGGTATAAACTCTTTAGAGCTAAATACATGAATCAGACTCAGAAGCTTAAGGAGATAGCAAAGTAGAAGAGAATGGTAAAAGATGAGGGCCTGTCCCATTCCTCATTTTGCCCAAATCTTTGTCCCGGACACTGCTTCCTTTAATTATGCCAGACAAGGCACGCGGGTGGAATTAATTTCCAATGCACTTTATATTGTACAGACCTAGCATGAACTGATTGTAACTGAAGGAACCAAGTGTGTGTGTGTGTGTGTGTGTGTGTGTGTGTGTGTNGGGTGTGTACGTATATATGTTTTAAAATTAGTTTCTCCTTGCCATCCCTGAACTGCACATTTTGTTGCTGTTAGGACTGAATAAAAATTTCCCAAGGAAGAAATAAATGTGAGTTTCAAAGTTTTTAAAGGTTTAGACTCAACTTTAAGAATGCATGCTCTTCCTAGAAAACTGTGTGTGTGTGTGTGTCTGCACGCGCACATGTGTGTATATGTGTGTGTGTGTGTGTGTGTGTGTATTGGGTTGTCGGAAAAGTCATGACGCATTTTTGCAACAAAAAACAGAAAAAATATGTCATGACTTTTCCGACAGTGTGTGTGTGTGTGTGTGTGTGTGTGTGTGTGTGTGTGTGTGTGTTTGTGTGTGTGTGTGTGTGTGTGTGAAGAGCCACCCTACCCAGCTTGGTTACCTGTCAACTGAAACATCTGTCACTTACCGGAAGACAATTAGGTGCTTTTTCTACTTTATCAAATAAAAATGAGTAGGTCAAACTATCACTGGGTTGAAGTAACACTTTACACACTGAAAAGAGTATGAAATATTAGAGCCAGAAATTACCTTAGAATTGAAATTTCCATACTCCTTATTTTGGCTGAGGAAACTGAGGCTCAATAAAGTGAGTTCGTCAAAGTCAGCTAGCTGGTGAGTGAGAATAGTAACTTTGATGTAATTATTTGGCAAAAAAACCCACCAAACCATTAGTTATTTTTCCAGTCATGGTGCTGTGTACCTGTGGGTACTAAGGAGAAATAAACAAACTACACTCTGCAGGCGGCTGGTTAGCTCAGTAGGTTAGAGCACAGTGCTCATAACACCAAGGTTGCCGGTTTGATCCCCACATGGGCCACAGCTCACCTGCATGGGCCACAGAGCTGTGCCCTCCCCAACTAGATTGAAACAACTACTTGACTTGGAGCTGATCAGTCCTGGAAAAACACACTGTTCCCCAATAAGAAAAAAAAATTTTTTTTAAACCCAAAGTACACTGAATTTTTTGAGGGCAGGGGTTATGGTTTCCCACAGGGAAGTCAAGGCTGAAGAATCATAGCAAGAAGCATATGTTCGTGATGCTGGATAAATCCCGGAGGCAATGAGCTTGATCAGGTTACAAGGCACAGAGGGAAAGAGGGAGGCACAGAACTTAGTCTCCTCAGGAGCAGCACAAGGCTCTTTCCACAAGGCCTACCCCAGTCAGCACCTTGAAAAGAAAAACTTAATGTAATCTCTGCAGCATTACATTGTAAAATCTTGTGGGTTTATGTGAATTAAACCCATCATATTTATTACCAAAACGCTCTCAGATTTTGCACTTGCACTTGTTACTATAAAGCAGATTTTGGTATATAACCCCAATATCCCATACTTCAGAACCCAGGAGGACACATTTCCCTTTAACATGCAAATCACAACATCCTCATCCTTTTAACATGCAGTCTTTTCCAGGTTATCTTAGTCCATTCAGGTTCAGGTGGCTATAACCACAGGCTGGGTGACTTAGAAGCAACAGAAATGTATTTCCCATAGTTCTGAAGGCTGCAAGTTCAAGATCAAGGTGCTGGCAGATTTGGACCTGCTTCCTAGTTCTTTGACGGCCATCTTTTTGCTGTGTCCTCACATGGCACAAGGTGATGAGGACTCTCCCAACTGAATAATGTAACTAATCCCATTCATGAGGGTTCTGCCCTCATGACCTAATCAGTTCCCAAAGGCCCCCTGTTGTGAATAAAATCACAAGGGGTGTTAGGTTTAAACATGCAAATTAAGTGGAGAGACAGACATTCAGTCTATAGCACAGGCTTTTCTCTTCTAACAGTTTCTGAATATCTCAGTATCTTGTGCGTTCCCTAAATCTTCGCATCATCAGTCATCAGATTCTGGACTCTGTAAGCCGTTTCTTCTTAGCTCATGAGATCCATCCCCAAGTGGAGCAGAACCCCTTCCTCGTCACTTCTTATAGCACTATAGAAACAAGCTACTAGAAAACAAACACACAAGCCCCACAAACTATTCTAAAAGGAATTCAAAGGTAATGTAGAGTATAACAACCCCCTTAGGTCCCTTACAAAGCATGTTCATGTCATGTCCTCTCTCCCTTTCTCAGGCCACTTTCTCAGACACAAGGTTTTACCCTACACCCAAAAGTTGCGCTTGCTCCAAGTACCTCCATGCCCTATACCTCCTCCACATTTAGACCAAAGGGAGCCCAGGTCTCATAGCAAGACGGAAGTGTGTCCCTTACCCTGTTCTAAGGCTTACTCACTCAGGAATGACTTCTTTCCAGAAAGACTGATAATTGAAATGTCCATTTCCTTCAGAGGCAAACCCATCTCTATCTACAAGATTGGGGTTCAGCTGATCACAGGACAAAACTATGATGACTGGCCGTATATTTCCCAAAGCCCGTGTTCTTTAGCTTGTCCCTAGTTTGGAGGACATCAATAGCCCAACGGAAGATAGGTGATGCCAAAATTAGTATTATTCTGTGATGGGCAGAATAATGGCTCCCAAAGATGTCGATATCCTAATCCCTGGAAGCTGAGAATATTAGGTATGTTACCTTATATGGCAAAGGGGACTTTGCAGATGTGATTAAGTTAAGGACTTTGAAATTATACTGGATTATATAGGTGGGCCCAATGTAATCACAAAGGTCCTTAGAAACAGAGAACATTTCCTTGCATGATCAAAGGTAAATATGACTATAGAATAATGGTCAGAGAAATGCAATGTTACTGACTTTGCAGTGGAGAAAGGGCCACAAGCAAAGGAATGTGGGCAGCCTGTATAAATTGGGAAAGGTGGGAAATGAATACGCTCCCGAGCCTAAAAAAGGAATGCAGCTCTGCCAACACCTTGATTTTAGCCCAGTAAGACCCGTGTCAGGCCTCCAACCTGCACACTGCAAGATAATAAATTTGTGTTTGTTTTAAGTCTCTAAACTTATGGTGATGTTTTATGGCAGCAAAACTAATGCATATTCTTTTTCCATGCTCTCCTCATTAAGGGTACAAAAACAAGGAAAAATATTCTCACCCTAGATTATCTTGTTACACTTGTGATGGGGGTTCATCTTGGGTGTGGTTTAGGGACTTTCTATAAGCAGCAGTTCTGTACTAACCTTACTGATTCTGGGACTCCAGAAAATGATCAAAAATAGTAAACAAAATTGAAGTCAATAGGGAAGAAATTTAAATCAATTAGAAACAAATTCTCCAACCCAGAGTTTCTCAACCTTGGTATTGTAGACATTTTGGGTCAGGTAATTCTTTGTTATGGGGACTGTTCCTGTGCCCTGGAAGATTTTTAGCAGCATCTCTCTCCTCCACCTACTAGATGCTAGTAGCAACCCTTCATCTGTGAAAGCCAAAAATGTCTCCAGACATTGCCAAATGTCCCCTGGGTGACAAAATTATCCCTGGTTAAGAACCACTGTTCTAGCCTAATGATATTTGGGGTGGGGATAGTGGGGTGGGAGGGTGGGGAAGAAGCTATCTTATAAGGAGAACTTCGGTATTTTAGCATATGAAAAGGTTCAGTTGAGAAGTATACACTGGTAGGATATGTATCAGTCCCATGGACCTTAACATTTTCAGTACATGAAACATAGAGTCAGGAATACAAATATCTATTTCAAAGCGATTTAGGTATCAGGACCTTCTTACATAAGTTCTCTGTACTCTCCTCCACTTCTAATGCAAGTTCTCTTTCCATGAGTCAATCATTTTTTCCTGGCAAACTTACTTGGAATGGCAATAAACAGAGCTAAGGCACTGTGGCTTCACTTGTAAGGGCATGGCATGACTTCTCTGGAGATTACACAGCAACACGACCAACTGTAGGTGGCTTCGAGTTACAGAGCACAGGCCAGCGGGCAGGAAGGGGGGTGTCACCATGGAGCTACTTCCTGAGAAGGGCAGGCGCTTCAAACATAGCTAAATTAACTTAGGCTGAAGTTATTAGATGGATCTATCCTCTGGGGAAAAGTCCATTGAATTGAATGTCACACAACCAAACCCTTACTTTTAATCCACAAACGAGGCGTAGCTACGTTAGCCCTAAGCGCTGGCACCTCAGGCTGCCACACACACAAGACATCAAAGGTTATCCAATCTTCTCAAATATGGTAGTGTTCTAAAAATAGGGGAATGATTTAGGAACTAAAGGAAGCAACTGAGTTAGTTGTTTATGACCTCTGAATAAGCCAGAGCATGAATTCAGCTGATAACAATTTGAAAAGGAAGAATTCAGCCTAGAGAAAAATGTAATCCATCATCACAATCATACTAACCTAAGCTAATAAATTAATGGAGTAGATGATCCAGGGTTCTATTCTATAGGAAAATCACAAAGAATTGAATGACATTTCTTGCAGACCATCAATAAAATTGGCTAGGTGTCTTTCGCAGGACAGAGACTTTTTTAATTAGAATTTTCTTTAAAGCATATTTATAATGTCCATTTGCCATATGTAGTGATAGTCTATGGAAGTAGTATTTGGGAATGGAATGTGACTTAAGAGTGATAGACAAATTAGTTATTTTTAGCAGGGTTCTATCTTCGATGGATTTATAAATATACTCCCTGCCATTAATAATCACTATACCATTAAAAAAAATCTCCATTTCTCCTTCAAACTAATTCATAATTCCCATTGTCCTTTTAGATTAATTCAAGGTAATGTCTCAGTTACATCACAGATAAAGACAATATGGCCACAACTTACATCTCTCTTCAAATATTTCAAGGACTGTTACACTGGAGGGTGTGTGTTTGTCCAGAACTAGGGCCCATGGATGAAAGTTTTAGAAAATCAGGTTGCAGAACAAAATACCAAAAAACCTTGTGTTGTTGTTTAAATGAGATTTGCTTAACCACAAACTGAGCTCTACTGTGAATCATCTCTTCTGGCAGGGGCTGCATCGCTGGTTATTTAAAATAGGACATGCAGGAGCCCGGATTTAAATGGATGTCTAGACTAGCAGCCCTTAGCATGGCCTTTCACACCATTGGGGGTTTACACTGTGGTAAGCGCCCTCACAGGTGGCTGTCACCTGGGGCTCTCTGGACCTGAGTTCTATGAAGTCAGATGACTCCCCACAGCCCGAGAGGGACCTGACACAGGCCTCCAGAGCTTCAGTGATGGGAGGTTTGTCCTATTTTCTTTGTTGGAGCCACTGTTTGTGACTGAGCACAACATGCTCTGTCAGCAGCATAGGTTAGCTGTTAGTGTGAAGAATGGTCCATCGTTCACGCTTCTCTGCCCTTAGGAATGGAACATGGAAAAGAACGTGTGTTCCAAGTGGAGGGAGAAGCATGAATGCCAGAAGTCACCCAAGCAATGTGCTTCTGAGGCAGTGGTAGAAGCTGCCATGGCTGTGTTGTAGAGGACCCGATGAGGGTGGAGAGGTGGGCTGAGATCTTTCTCCTCAGTGACTGTACGGTGTAGCCACATCAAATCAGTTATGTGGGAACAAGGAAAGCACTGTCCCTTGGCAATAGAATGCAACCTACCCCAATATCATTGTGCATGTACATCTCTTCCTTGAGCAAAGCCCCGTCCCGCCAAAAAAAAAACCCAGGTGCTGATCTGATCTGGACACTTCTCCTCCCCACAGCCTAGAGGTGACACTGATGGTAGAGTCCGTGACTGTCCTTCTGCCCCGTCTCTCTACAGTTCCCACCAAAGATGGCTAGGAAGCTGCCACCCTCTCCCAGAGAAGGCCAACTGATGAGGTACACTGTACACTGCAGTCTCCAGATCTATATCCAGCCACACGATTCAGGCATTATCCTTCTGGAACGTTCCCATAGACAGACTTGAGCAGGGACCTCCGTGGGATGTGCTACTCTGTCAGCGTTGTTCTCAGGACACAGCCTCACCTGGAGAGGGAGATCAGAGAGGGGGGTGTTCATGAGACAGCATGTCCCCTTCATACTGGAAGGGTTTTATCCTTGCTGTCTCCCCTGGGGTTGCTTGGAAAGGACATTCTGGAATGACAGATACCAACTTCAGCCTCACTCCTCCCCCCACCACTACTATGTTGCATCATGTGAGAGGGTGGGGAGACAGCTGTCTGCAATGCAGTCTCCCCCATCTATAATTAGGGCCCCTGCCCACAGCTGTGCATCACCCAGCTTACTGATGGGTGAGGAGAAAGCTTCCTCTGGCTCCCGCTCTTAGCCACTGCCACCGGACCAGTGTCTCATGGATGAGTGTGGATTTTCAGGGCCCACCCTTCCCTGTTTCTCAGAGCAGGCAGCTCTCCTGGGCCTTGGCACACAGGGCGCCCAGAGAATACCCTGAGTCCTGAGGAAAAGTGGATCAACTTGGTAGCTAGACGTTCTTGGTAGGCACAGGGTGGCCATCGGTGGTGCCATAGATATTGATGATTAGCTCTGGAAACCACACCTGGAAAAATAAGCTGAGTTTTATACTAATAAAAGTATAATTAGTTAGTATAATAAAAAGTATAATTAGGTAGAATTTGAACCCTAACTGGCAGATCATAATGTTAAGAAATTATTGTTTATTTTTTAGATGTACCATGGTATTATAGATATATTAAAAATGAGAGTGACCTTATCTTTTAGAAAGACAGGCCAAAGAAAGACAGGATGAAGTATTTAATAAAATGATAGGCTGTCTAGGGTTTATTTCAGTCTAATCTGACAATGGAAGGAGGCTGGGTACATACATAGGTGAGACAGGCTTGACCATTAGCTTATGATGGTTGAACTTGGGTGATGCAGGCTCAGGGTACACAGAAGTTACTATGCTACATTCCCTACTTTTGTCTGTGTTTCAAATTTTCTCTACTATGGAGTTTTAAAGAGTATTCTTAGTAAATAAGCAATCTACATGAAAGGTTTAAGAGAACTGAAATTTTTTTTAAAGGCTTTACTAAATAGCATTTTACTAGATGAATAAAAACAGAACAAAGTGTCCACATTACATGTTGAATTCAGTGAACCAAAGATTGCTTTTGGAAGACCTTTTGCTGTGAATTATAGGTAAGTGAAAACTTAGGCTGAGAAAATTAAAAATAGGTCACATACAAAGAAGTCAAAATCAGCAGTGAGGTCTTGAGTAGTGTATATTCTTTCTTGGCAATGATATATTAGATTTACCAGATAACCAAGATTGAACACCAAAATAAAGTAATTCATTTTCTAAAAAGTTTTGAGTCCAGTTCTTTCAAGAGGCAGAGGTATAGTTCCAAGTAACCTCCAAGTCTCCCAATTTGGTTTCTGTGTGAATGATAATATGAAACTTCTCAGATCATTTTTTTGTATTCTGCTGATGACATTTGGTTTAAAACATGAACATGCTTTATTATCAAAGGGGTTGGAAATACTCCATTTTAAATGAATGGTGTAGAGATGTGGCAAATGCAGAAGTGGATCCCTAGCTCTCAAAATGCAAGAGAACGGGGGAGAATGCAGTGAGCTGGTTATTCCATTCCAACTTAGAATTTAGATGTCTGTCACAGTCCAAATTCCTAGTATTGAATTCAGTAAAAACTGTGCCGTGGTTTTCATGTCACGCTTCAACTGCCACTGAGGAACTGAAACAGGAGGCTGATACTGACCATTTGAGCAAGGGCCCCAGCCACTTTCAGGTAGGGTCAGAGTCTAACAATGAACTCTTGAGTGCCTGCTGGGTGCTCAGCACTTCAAGAACATTATTGAATATAAACTTTTCAGCACTTCCATTATCTTCCCATTTTACAAATCAGAAAACCAAGGCACAGAGAGGGCGAGAAAGTCACCCGACATCATACAATTAATTAAGTCACTAAGCTTGGATTTAAAACCAGATCTTACTGACCACGGAATCCACATCTTTTGCCACACAAGCCCATTTTATTAAACACAACAAAAACAAATAAAATATATCACAGACTAATGTTTTCTCTGTCATCGACCAAATAAACACATACCCTTTGGTTGATTCATCAGTAAGTCATCCAACTATGTCCTTTACCCCTCACTGCAGATAACCTCTAGTGCTGTGAAATTCCTTTCCTTCCAGAAGCTCATTAGAGCTTCAATCTGGAATATTGCTTGCTTCACACACTTACGCGTGTGCGTGCGTGCACACACACACACTCATGTACACATGCACACGCATTAATTTTGTTTGGCTCAAAGTTAGAGACTAAGAGAAAAGAATCGCTGAAAAGGATGCCTGTGATAATGAAAAATAACTTTTGATTAGAATTCAAAAGGCAGACCAATCTAAGGCAAAATTGACTTGTTAATTTGCCAGAGAAACTATTTCCTGTCCAGGGAGGAAATAAAGCTAGACCTGCAGGTATGGGGGATGGGGGCAGGGGGAGTGTTACTCATGACTTGACAAAGTGGGAAAGGAGAAATTCCTTTCAGATGGGATCTTTCTTAGGAATAAGAGTAAAGGCTAATCTTTCCCCTGGAAATTCAAGCTCATTAGCTCTATGTCACCAGCCTCACATGTGATCACCAAGACTTAGCGTATATTTTTAAGTGAACTCAGTTACAATGTCCTTGAAGGACACATTATTTGGCTGGAACACTAAACACAATCCTCCCTTTTGAGAAGTGTAAATATCTACCCCCCTAACACCACCGGAACAACAATCTTATAGCTAATAATACCCTCCATGCAAAGATTTACGACAGTGCTTGGCCCAATATAGCCATTAATTAAATGGCAGCTTCTGCATAGCATAACTTTTTGTACTAGTTTACCAGAAGCACTTGAAAGTAAAATAAGGCATTTTGTTTTCAGATTTTAAAGCTCATATGGGTAGGCTACATTAAATCCAATTCAAGAGCTCTTTGTTTTTGGGTATCATATTATGTATTTCATGAAGATGCCACCTAGGCAGAACTGAGAGCCCCACCCCTTTCTCTGTGGAATCACCATGGTGGCTGGGACCCTGTACACATACCCTGAAAACTGGAGGGCTTCAAGGCCCTCATTGCTGCTCAGTACAGCGGGGCTCAGGTTGGCGTGCTCTCTGCACCCCACTTCCAATTTGGCCAAAACAACTGCACCCCTGGATTTCTGTCAATTTCCTGCTGGCAAGCTTCCAGCATTTGAAGGTGACAGCAGATTGTGCGTGTTCAAGAGCAATGCCATTGCCTCCTACATGAGACCTGAGGAGCTTCTGGGACGTACTCCAGAGGCAGCAGTTGAAATGGTACAGTGGGTGAGCTTTGCTGGTAGGGACATAGTGCTCCCAGCCATCACTGGCGTTCCCCGCCTTGGCCATCATGCACCATAACAAGTAGGCCACAGAGAAGGTAAAGGAGGAGGTGAGGCGAATTCTGGGGCTGCTGGGTGCTCACCTGAAGGTGGGAGAAGGACTTTTCTGGTGGGTGAGCCTATGACACTGGCTGGCATCATGGTTGTCTGCATCCTGCTGTGGCTCTATAAACAGGTCCTGGAGCCTTCTTTCCCCCAGGGTCCCCCAGTACCAGCCGCTGGTTCCTCACCTGCATTAATGGGTCCCAGTCCCAGGCTGTCCTGGGGGAGGCGAAAGTCTGTGAGGAGATGCCAAAACATTTGCAGAGGGCAGCCTAAAATGGACAACACACAGGAGAAAGATTCTTGGGCAGAGCAGCAGAATCCCCAGGCTGAGCGGGAAGAGGAGAGAGCGGGAGCTGCCCCCACATCCCAAGGAGAAGGATGGATGTGAGCAGGCGCTGGTGCTAAGCTGAAGGCCAAGGGCCCCTTTGCTCACCTGCCCAAGAGCACCTACCTCTGTGCTGGATGAGTTTCAGCTCAAGTACTCTGATAAGGACACACTCTCTGTAGCGCTACCGTATTGGCGGGGAGCAGATTGATAAGGATGGCTGGTCCCTGTGGTACGCCCAGTACTGCTTCCCAGAAGAGCTCACTCAGACTTTCATGAGTTGCAACCTCATCACTGGAATGTTCCAGCGATTGGACAAGCTGAGGAAGAATGCCTTTGCCAGTGTTATCCTCTTTGGAACCAACAAGAGCAACTCCATTTGTGCAGTCTGAGTCTTCCAAGCCCATGGGCCTGCCTTTCCACTGAGTTCAGATGGGCAGGTGGACTAGAGTCAGAGACATGGCGGAGACTGGATCCTGGCATCGAGGAGACCCAGATGCTGGAGGGAGGGTACTTTTGCTGGGAAGGGGCCTCCCAGCCTGTGGCACAGCCTTCAATCAGGGCAAGATCTTCAGGCAAGTATCTCTTGCAATCACCTAGTTGCCCGCACCTGCTCTTCAGGAAGATGGGGGTCATTAATGGAAACTGAACATTGGAAAAAAAAATTGCCACCTGTTGGGCTTAGTGTTTGGTTGTACTTTGTGCTGGGATTTCTCACGAATGGAAACGACCAATTGCTTTTCTATGTTGCTAGGCCATATGACATTCTTAGGAGTAGTAAATTCCCTCATTTAATTAAACATGTGAAAAGGACAAATGATGGCCTAGACTCATGCTCTGTCTCATAGACACCTCACAGTGCTATGAGGAGAGTAGCACAAATGTGTGATACCTAATTGCAATAAAAGAATCAAAGTTTATGCATTTCCTTCTGAAATGAGAGCAGAATTATGGTTTTTCATATAATATCACTCTTGCTGACATATTTTACTTCTGAATTTTGATTGATTTTAAATGATGAAATTCCAGGTCAAGGTGGCTTCAACAAAACAAACAAAAAAGGATTTATTATTTAACATAACTGAAGAGTCTTAGGGGAGTAACAGCTTCAGGTATGGCTTGACCAGGGTTCTAAAACTGGATCATGTGGACTCTAACACTCTCCATTTTCTAGTTGATTTCCTTTACGTTGATTTGATTTTCTCGTAGGAGCTCTCCATGAAGTAGCAAAACAGCTTACCTTACAATTTAGCAACACTAATAGAAAGAAAACCTTTTCTTTCCAATAATTCTAGAAAAATTCTGGGATTGAGTCTCACTGTATCAGCAAGGTCCATTCCTGCCTCCAAGGGGATAAAATATGCTGAGTTGTTAGATCACTCACTGGGAGGGGAGAAACTGGGTGGGTGTTGGATTTTCAGTCCCACTCAACTACTTAAGCAGAGAGTGAGATGATTTCCAAGAGAAAAGTTAAGATGTTTTTAGAAAAAAGAAAAGAAAAATAGAAGCCCAGCAGACAAAACCAAGAGTAGTCAACTCCATAGAATAGGGTGGAGTTTTAGCAAAAGCACTTATCAACTGTGCTTAACAGACAAACCTATCCTGGGTTTTATTCTCTTGCATGACAACACCAGCAATGACCTTATGGTGGTTATTTGTGGATTATAATTTCATAAATCCTAACAACTTGTTTTCTTATTGTGCTGATAGATACCGTTTGAATAAGGAAGAGAGCAAGCGGAAATGCAGAAAGAGTAAGTAGAATATCCATGTCCATAGCGACTCTAATGCCATTATGGTAAACTTTGATTAAATTTACAGCCAGGTTTTCTTTAAATGCCATCTATCATGCTTTTGAAAGCAATAAAAGTTTGAGAGCTACTCCAAGACCTCAGGTAGCCCAGCTCTGCAGAAGGAAGCTTCTAGTCCACTGAAGATTTTTCTGGCTGCTTAGTTTATGTTGTTTAGGTTTATTTTGGAATTTTTCCTTAGAGTTTCAACCTATACTAGCATATAATGCAGAAATTGCCAAGAATATTATTGATATTAACAATATAATGTGCAGAAAGATCTATGCTTCAAAATGAGGGTAGAAATGGATGACTTTTGTCACTTTATACATGTAATTGCCTTTTAATGTTTTAACATAAAACACTGTCTTGTTTAACATTGTCAAGAGTAAGGTATTCGATATAGAAAATTTGTCTAGATAATTGCTTTAATTATGTATTACTTTGATATAGTTTTCTAAAGGGCATTATTTTATTTAGTAGCTTAGTTAGCCTTTATATCTAACTAAGTCATAGATAAAAATATCAATTAAGTTAATATGTCAAAAATCAATCACAGTCTCAGGGCTTATAACTTACTGGGGTTTGTATGGATCTTTAGCCAAAATATTAGATGAATTCAAACTCATACCCAGTTGGAGTTGTGTCTGCGATGTCCTCTTCCACTGCCAGGTGGTCACCTGTGGCCTGTGGCTTCTTAGTGTCTAAGTATATCTCCCTCACTGCAGTTTCCAACCTGTGTAGAAGGGATACCAGATAACTGAGCTTGTTAGAATTTGTCTAGGGTTAGAATTTGTGCATAGATTCTATGTGATTAAAGAGCTCTGCAATTCAGAAATCAGTTGCATTTGTATACACCAATAACAAAATATCAGAAAGCGATATTAAGAAAACAGTCCCATTTACAGTTGCTTCAAAAACTATAAAATACTTAGGAGTAAATTTAACCAAAGAAGTAAAAGACCTGTACTCAGAAAATTATGACACTGAAGAGAGAAATTAAAGAAGATACACTAAATGGAAACACATACCATGCTCTTGAATAGGAAGAATTAATATAGTTAAAATATCCATACTGGGGTGGGCCAAGTGGTGCATTCGTTAAGAGCTGGTTTGGGATGCCAGCTCTGAGCAGCAGGGCCCCGGTTCGGATCCCACATGAGGGCCAGTGACACTGCCCTCTACAGCTAAGATGGTGAACAATAGCTCGACCTGGAGCTGGGCTGCCGTGAGTCGCCGGTAACAGCATAGGCTGCAACCCCTGCTGCAGTGGGCTGCCATAAGCTACCATGTGTGGCCAGCAGCCAGCGTGAGCATTCGGCAGCTGGTGTGAGCTGCCAAGA
>NW_017732494.1:223124-230391 GCF_001890085.2 Hipposideros armiger | reverse complement strand
CCCCAATTCCCCAGCACTGTTCCCCTCCCACAACTCCCCAATAAAAATCTTAAAAAAAAAGTCCATACTGTTTATATATTGCCATAAGGCAATACATAGATTCAATGCAATTCCTATCAAACTACCAAGGGTATTTTTCACAGAAATAGTAATATAATCCTCAAATTTATATGGAACCATAAAAGACCCTGAATAGCCACAGCAATTCTGAGAAATAAGAACAAAGTTGGAGGTATCATGCTACCTGACATCAAATCATACTACAAGGCTACAGTAATCAAGATAGTATGGTACTGACATAAAAACACTAACATAGATTAATGGAACAGAATAGAGAGCCCAGAAATAAATTCATTTATATATGGTCATTTAATCTATGACAATGGAAGCAAGAATTTACATTGGGATAAAGATAGTCTATTTTATAAATGGCACTGGGGAAATTGGACTGACACATGCAAAAAAAATGAAACTGGATCACCTCCTTATGCCATATACAAGAACAAATTCAAATGGATTAAAGACATAAATGTAAGACCTGAAACCATAAAACTCCTAGAAGAAAACAGAGGGAGTAAATTTGCAGACATTACCCTGAGCAATATTTTTACTGATATATGCCCTTGGGCAAGGGAAGTAAAAAAAAAAAAAAACATATGGGATTACATCAAACTTAAAAGTTTTTTCACAGCAAAGGAAATCATCAATAAAACAAAAAGGAAGCCTACTGAATGGGAGAAGATAGTTGTCAATGATATATCTGATAAGGGGTTAATATCCAAAATTTATAAAACACTCATGCAACTCAACACCAAACAAAACAAACAAACCAATTAAAAAATGAGCAGAGGATATGAAGAGATAGTTCTCTAAAAAGGACATACAGATGGCCAACAGACATATGAAAAAAATGTTTAAACTCACTAATCATTAGAGAAATGCAAATAAAAACCACAATGAGATACCACCTCACTCCAGTCAGGATGGCTATCATCAATAAATCAACAAACAACAAGTGCTGGCGAGGTTGTGGGGAAAAGGGAACCCTGTGTACTGTTGGTGGGACTGCAGATTGGTGCAGCCACTATGGAAATCAGGATATAAGTATCTCAAAAAATTGGAAATGGAACTACCTTATGATCCAGAAATTCCACTCTTAGGTATCTATCCAGAGAAACCCAAGATGCTAATTTGAAAAAATATATATACCCCATTGTTCATTGTAGCACTATTTACAATAGCCAAGATTTGGGAACAACTGAAATGTCCATCGGTAGATGACTGAATTAAAAAACTGTGGTACATTTATACAATTGAGTATTACTCAGCTTTAAAGAAGAATGCAATCTTAACCATTTGCAATAATATGGATGGACTGGGAGAACATTATGTTAAGTGAAATAAGTCATTCAGAGAAAGACAAATACCATCTGATCTCACTTATATGTGGAATCTAAAGAACTGAATAATGAACAAAGTAAACAGAAATAGTCTCAGAGACACAGAGGAAAAACTGAGGGTTGCTAGATGGGAGGGGGTAGGGATGAGGGAGAAGGGGAAGGGCTGAGACAGCATAAATTGGTAACTACAATATTGCCTCAGGGATATGAAAGACAGTCTAGGTAATATGATCAATAATGTTGTAAAGATTTTGTAGGGTGTCAGATGGACACATGTCTTATTAGGGAGACCACTTTATGGATGGTGTAGGTGCTTGACCACTGCCCTGTACACCTGAAGCTGATGTTGAATAATATTTTATGTCAACTATAATTTTATATAGTCACGGGATGTGGAGTATAGTGTGGGGAATGGAGTCAATGAAATTGTATTAGATATATATGATATTGGGGGAGGGGTCAATGGATTAGGGGAGGGAGTCGTCACTTTGTGAGGGGTGAAAAGTATAACTATTGCATTGTTTTGTACACCTAAAACGAATAAAAAATAAAAGAATGCTCTTTCTAAACTGCAAAAAAATAAATGAAAAATAAATAAATAAATAAATAAAGAGCTCTGCAATGAATAAGGCATAATGGTGTTAGCACATGGCTGTATTTTTATGTTCATCAACCACTGCACGCAAAAATCTAAGACAGCAGGGCCACAGCTGCATTCTTAGAAGCCACAGGAATGGCTACTGCATAATCAGCACTCAATAAGTATGTGTTAAATGACTAAATGAATTTACAGTTTGGCCTTTATTTTGACTGCTCTGAAACTTTTCAACTTATTTTCATATTCTTGGCTATGGAGGTTTAGATATGTGAATTCTGCACAAATGGTTACTGAGAGGTCCTGTGAGGTGAGAAAACGTGTGTAAAACTACTTAGCTTAATGCTTATACATAACATAATAGGTGCTCAATAATATTAGGGGAATCAGCATTTTTCTCACCTATAATGTCCAGAATTTTCAGAGAGGTTGCACGGTATAATGGGAAAGCCACTTAATCAAGAGTGAGAATACCAAATTCAAGTTCTGGTTTTCTCACACATCATTTAATTCTGGCAGGGGGCAAAAAACATAATTTCTCAGAACCTCAGTTTCCTCATAGGGAACTGGAAGTAAGTATTCAACTTAACAATGTATTGAATGAATGCCAGTCATTGTTAAGGCCCATAGGATTCAGAAACGATCTATCCATTTTCTATTTCACGTAGGTTCTTGTGAAATTCAAATTAGATAATGTGAGAATCTTTTGTAAACTATGAAGCAATATCCAAAAATTAAATGCTATTGGTATTGTTTTCCCATGAACTTTAAAGCCTTTCTTTGTTGTTGTTGCTGAAAATCATCCAGACTCTTTGGTTTCTTTTTCCTTCACTGTATCCTTCAGAGACAAAGCAAAACAAGGAATGCTTTGTTTAAGTCAAAGCTTATTTTTGTTTGCATTTGATTTTTCCAGTGCCCAAGTGCTAGTTTGCCTTTAGATTTGTTTTGTGAGATTGAGTTACATATTTATAAAAGTTTTGGGAATGTTGGGGATGAATGTTTGTTTGGAGGAGCTAGGAGAAAGATTTACAGCTTTGTAATAAGTGGATTTGATTGATCTTCTAGGAAATCTTCTTCCTTTATTGATCTAATAAGGAGCCAAGGAATGAAGTATGAAGAGACAGTAAGTAGTCTTTTTGAGAACAGTTCTTTTCTTTATTGGGTAGAGATTCAGGGTATGTTATGTTGCCAAGTATAGCAAGTAAAATAGAGATCCAGTTAAATTTGATTTTCAGATAAACGGTGAATAAGTTTTTAGTATAAATATTGCCAAATATTGTATCCTGTATTTTGTCTGACAACCATAGGTGAGCTACTGTCTTTAAGATGCTTAGAAGACTTCTTATTTACTTGAAAGGGTCCAGAAGGAGTCTTTACAAAACTATGGCCTTCAGATGATCTTTACCCTGTTAAAAAGTGAGATACTGTTACTATCTAGAAAAGGTTCTGTGGGTTGACCAGAGTCATCTGGGGGTTCTCTTTTAGGGTCTCTCATGTAGGTGCAATGACATGGCTGCTGGGCTGGGAGTGTCTAATCACTCAACCAAGCTGGAGACCTAAGAGACCTCACTCACAGACTGTTGATTGGAAGCTCAGCTGACAGCTATAATTAAAGAGTCTATGTGTGGCAAATCCCCTCGGCTTGGGCTTCCCCCATCATGGTGGCTGTGTTCCTAGAGAGCATCCCAAGAATGAGTATTCCAAGAGCTAAGTCCTTTGTTTTTGCCTTTGAACTAAGCAAACGGGAAATTTGTTGAAACCACCAACACTTATGTCTTACATGGCACTTGCTACATGGCTTCTGCTCTCTAGGAACACATTTCCTTCAATGAATAAGAAGAGAGAGACAGAGGAGAGAACAAAGAGTAGCACGTGGAGTGAGGATTGAATAAGGGGCAGAGGGGCAGGTGTAGAGGCAAGTTATAAAGATGGGTAAGTGTGGCTGGGAGACTGTGACCTTTAGTGGATCCAGGTGCTAGGTGAAGTGGGAGAGTGATGACTGGATTGATATGTAAATTACCTAGGGTAATTTTCAGAATAAGAAGAGTTGGATAAGAAGAGTTGACATCTGGGGGAGAAAATCTGAGAACCTGGAATGCAATTTGAAAAATCTGCCCAAATATTTTTACACTTTAGACCCTATAAAAGACTAAAACATAAGAGGCTCATGATTTATCTTTTTTTTTAAGCAATATTTTTATTTCATCTTATTTACACCTTTTTCCACTTATGTTAAGTCTATGCCTAGTTTGCTTTAAAATAAAAAGATACTTTCACTTAAATGCACTAAAAAATGTTAATTTAACCAAAGGGACTTGCCTCTAACACAAATCTTGGCTTATATCTTGAGTTATACTATAACACTCACTGCACTGCTGTTTCCTTTCCATATTTCATGAATGTCCCAAGTATAAGCTGAGAGCCCCAAAGGTATTCAAGGAGCCGGAGTGAGTAGAAATCCCACCCTACAAAGTTTCTAATCACAAGTTCTTGACATGCTTAATACACACTGGGTGTACAGAAAATGTTTGATTAAGTCTCACTATGATCGTAGGTTAGCCCCAGAGGTGGATTTTGGTTAAATAAATATTAGGTCAGTTAGAAGGCTACTTCTCAAACCATAACATAGCTGCCTGCTGAGCAAAACAGTTGGTGTCTGGAAAAGTAGTGAATAAGAGCATGTTCTGCCTGTTGCTATGAAATGTGGAAGAGGGTAGCTGAGAGCCCGATTTGCCCCAAGAGACTGTGCAGAATAGAAAGGTCAAGCAAATCAGCTGTGTATTTAGACTAAAATGCAACTGAGTTGTTTCTGAAAGCCAAGCCTAGAGGGAGACTATAACAAGAAGGAAAAAATGAGATCGTGTTGCCCAACTGCTGATTGAAAAATCAGGCTATGGTCTTCGGATCTGTCACTGTATCATAAAACACAAAGTTTCACGAACAGCATTCAGTAACCGGACCTGGAAAGCCACCTGAGAAGGAAGGGAAGGCTAATGGGGGCATGCATTTCACACATGGGCCTGGAGCAGAGCAAAATTAAATTGGTCATCAATCAGCAACATACTCATCTTGTGGATGTAGCTGGCCATTACTAACTAGAAGAAAGTTTTACTTGGAAAATGGGGATTAGGGATGCAAATGAGTTACGGTCCTAAAGGGAAAATAATGTCTGACTCCACAGAGAGTAAAAGTTGAAAAAAACCTGTCCTACGGCAGAATTTCTGCACAGCTTTTGAGATAGATAATAACGTCTGAATTTTTAGTCATCAGCCTCCTCCCCTAAGAACTAGTCTTGACGTTGGAGACATTTAGATAATGATGGAAATTTATGGCAGATCTTTACAACATGAAATGTTGCTCTAACCATGTCATATCATTGCCGCAGAAGACAAGGCTGGTTCATTTGCAGATATTTCAAACTTCAGTTACCAGTCCTCCCTCGTTTAAAGAAAAACAACTCATGAGGTTTATCTAACTCAATTCACAGGCTGTCTTTATCTTCCAATGAAGATCACAAACTCTTCTTGTGTGTGTGAGGCCAGCTTATCATAACCAGCAAGATTTGCAGTGATGTAGCCAAATCCTGGCACCCTCTAAGAAGTTGTTCTGATATCTATTTCTGGTCTCCTCAGATTACTGCCTTAAAGCACAAGTAGAGACACCGCTTCTTTTCTCTCTCCCTTTCCTGTCTCAGTAAGACTGTTTTAGCAGCCCCACGAAGGTATTCAGATTTTCAAATGTCAGATCCCATGAAATAGCTTTCCAGGTTGGAACCTCACAGAGAAGTCGGTTAATTGACATTTTTAGAGTTTGAGATGAAAATGTAACAAAACACACTGCAATAGAAAGAAGACATATCACGATCTTTGTAAAGACAGCCACAGGTCACTTGCATTACTGAAACTTCACTGGCTTCACAATCACTTATTAAACAACTGTATCCATGGGTAACATTCAAAATACTGAACCACTGGGACAGCCTGCGTGCTAAATTAAAGGTGGATCTTGAAGGTCCCACTATGTGCCAGATGTTAATCCTTTGATTGCTGGCTTAGAATTGTCTATAGGTCTCTGGCACAGGGATGGGGTGTTGGGTATATGACTGTTTACATGAATATTTCAACATTGGAGCGACTGTACTAGCTGTCTGTGTACACCTCATCATATTCTAATTCACAGCCTATGCTGCTCTCCAACTTGTTCATTAAAAAACATAACAGAAAACAAGTATGACATGATCTAGATTGTGTACCTCTGCTGTATTTCTTATGCAATTGTGTAATTAATCTCATTGTCCTAAATTTTCCTTGTGTAAAATAATTTTTCTCACCCTCAGTCAAGATATCATGAAAACACTGTTATAACTGCAAAAACTTTCTGAAGGAAAATCTGTCATTTCATAATGCCTTTATTACTCCCTAGTACTGTTTGTCTTTGAAAGATTCTTAAAGAATTTTTGCAAGAATTTTTGCCATGTAACTTGCCTTTTCTTTTTTTAAGATTTTATTGGGGAGTTGGGGAGGGGAACAGTGTTGGGGAATCAGGGAAGGGGAGCAGACAAGTTGCTGTTCTTTTGTTCTTCAGTCTAGTTGTGGAGGACGTCACTTCACTGGCCCATGTGGGTATTATCATTGCGCTCTTCCCAGGTGAGGCAGTCACTCGCTGGCCATTGGATGGCCGCTCACAGCAGCTCATAATGGCTCAGAGCATCTCACACTGGCTGCCGGCCACTCACATAGCTCACAACTGCCCACTGCAGCCCCAATGCAGCCCCACTGCAGCCTATGCCATCGCCAATGATTTATGGCAGCCCAGCTTCAGGTTGAGCTGTTGTTCACCATCTTAGCTGTAGAGGGTGCAGCATCACTGGCCCTAATGTGGGATTTGAACCAGGGCCCTGCTGCTCAGAGCTCATGCTCCCAAGCCAACTTTTAACCAACTGAGCCATTGGGCGGGCCCGCCATGTAACCTTTCAAACAGTCATTAAAAATGCATACATACTAACTTAGCTGGATTCAGATTTAAAAGACGGTTTAACTATCATCATCATCGTCATCATTATTACTGTACTGTATTGGTGTTATTTTGATATCTTCAACCCTTAACAATGTTATAAAGGAAAGTTTATGCTCACTCTTTTTCACTAACCCTAAGTCAAGTATTTTTGAATGGGTTAACAATATTCCCTTCTCTTTATTTTTTAACACAATAAAAAAATTAGTCACTGAAGTTGGCATCTTAGGGTTAGAATATATTAGAATTCCAAAGACTT
>NW_017732494.1:214292-219878 GCF_001890085.2 Hipposideros armiger | reverse complement strand
GGCTGCAGTGGGCTGCCATAAGCTACCGTGAGCAGCCGGCAGCCAGCATGAGCTGCCGTGAGCTGCTGTGAGTGGCCATCCAATGGCCAGAGACCAATCTGCCTCGGCCAGGAGGAGCGCAGTGATCATAGTGCCAATGTGGGCCAGTGAAGCAATGTCCTCCACAGCTAGACTGAAGAACAAAGGGACAGCAACTTGTCTGTTCATCTTCCCCAATTCCCCAATTAAAAAAAAAAATCTTAAAAAAAAAAAAAGACAAGGGTTAAAAACATCTTAACTACAAATAACTCTCCCCTGACTTTGTAGGAAGGAATCTTTTTCACCAAAAGAGTAAAGAAACATCATTGAATGAGAGCTTCTCTTTCAGTAATCTCTTCCAAACAGGAAGCTGTTATCTACCTTCTTTTAAAAAACAGCTGCTTGGGCCCTTCCAGCTTGAGTTTAGCTCTCAGGCAGCTTCTCCTTTCTCCCTGGGGGGTACAAGTGGTGTTAAATGACAGGCAGATGTTGAACAAGATACCTCCCTGCACAGTTCCCTTTGACTTGAGTAGGCTCCAATCTCTATTAAAAAAAAAAAATAGACACCTGAAGATAAGCCTGTCAGAGGGTTCTGAAATTAACATAACACACACCTCCTGCCACTGTCCTACAACTTAAAATGGTGAATTTTCCAAATGCCTACCAGCTCGTCGCAAGGCCTTCAAAGCAAAGCCAGGGTTCCCAGATTGGAGCAAGTCTCCTGCGCTTGCCTTGGCACGTGGGAAAATAAAAGCAGGAAGACCAAGTTAAATGCCTCCCTGTACAACTCCACACTGAGGAGCTGAAGTCCTCCCAGGCTCTACTGTTGCAGACAATAGCCACGGTGACTGTCCCATGCCCCCTTCGATCTTCACAAGAACCCTGGCACATGCACATTTATAATTCCCATTTGCATGGTGAACTGAGGCAGAGGCAGTTAAGGAACTTACCGGAAGGTCACACAGCTAGCCGGTGACTAGGCTTAAGTTGACCCAAAGTCAGGCTATGTGATATACACAGAGCAGACTAAAACACAACAGGATGCTAAAGGTAAGAAAGAACACACCCCCGCCCCCAGAACACTGTAGTGGGTTGAATGGTAGCCCCCCCCCAAAAAAAAAGGATATGTATCCAAAAAGGATACATCCTAACCCCTGGAATCTTGGAATATGGCCTCATTTGGGGAAAGGGTCTTTGCCGATGTAACTAACTTGGGGTTCTTCAGACGAGATCATCCTGGGTTATCTGGATGGATCCTAAATCCAATCACAAGTGTCCTTATGTGAGAGAAAGGCAGAGGGAGGTTTGACACAGACAGAAGAGGACAAGGTACAGGCACAGACTCGATGACCATGCAAAGACAGAGGCAGAGACAAGAGTGATGCTACCACAAGCCAAGGAAGCCTGGAGCCACCAGGACCTGGAAGAGGCCCCTGGAGCTTTCAGAGGGAGCCCAGCCAGGCCAACTCGTTGATTGCTGACCTATGTCCTCCAGAGCTGTGAGAGCATACATTCCTGTTTTACATTACCACGCCTGTGGCAATTTGTTATAGCAGCCCGAGCCAAATAATACAGACTTAGGAAATAAAAGCAATCCTTAGGTTAACCTAAGGGAACTGTGGAGTCCCCTGTAATTACCACGTGTGCCTGAATCTCTGACGAGAGTAAAAGCCACGAGAGGGCATAAAAACTGCCTCATTCATCTTTGTACCTCCGACACCCATGGTACTGACGCGTAGGTCAATGAACGTTTATTGCATTGGACCATGGAAATAGCTGAAAGGCTGGTGAGGGAGAGTATAGGAACAGCGAGCCTGGGATCGTGGGAGAGCACACAGAGGAGGCTGTGGAGAGTCAGTCCCTTTTAAAGGGTCCAGATCAGACTGACATCGTCCATGTGGTTCTTTTTCAGGACTGAGAAGCAAGATCGGGAGCCCTATCCTCAGTTAGGGAAACTGAGAGCACCAAACTATTTTCAGCCTTAGTCTAATCAAAACATAGCCATGGAAATGGAAACCGATCCCTACACTTGTCAAAATGGACAACATAGGGATAAATTTGATTGTTGTTCCATTTTTAATTTCCTTTTAAAATATATTCATTATTAAACTATATAAATGTACCCCGTGACGTCTCCCTCTCTCCCACTACCCGTCCCTTCATTGACCAAAGATTTGTTGAGAGCCTGCTATGTGGACTGTTCTCAATGCTTGGGACACATCAGCAAATTAAACAGGCAAAATGCCTTCACCTTCCACTGGGCTGAGAAATCGAAGCGAGGCTCTGAGGAGAGAGTTGAAGTGATGGAAGTTAGCCAAGCACATATTTTCCCCCTACCACCCTGGTATTAGATTTCCCTGAATCCTTCCAGAATTTCTTCATGGGTATGGCAGGAAATGGAACATATATTTTTATTGTTTCTTTAATAAAAAAAGGCAGTATACTATACTGCATCCTGCTCTTTTATTTAATATACCTTGGAGCTTTTTGTCAGATAACCTCTCGTTACCTGAAAGTTTCCTTCTTTATTTTTGTACTATTGGCTAAAACCTCATTATTTGTATGACTATACAATAATATATTTACCTCTCTTGCCATCTGTCCCACGAATGACTGCACCTTCTTTCTGCTCATCCTCCTTCTTCATAGAGGTGATGTTGCTTTGTCTTCAAATGTGTGGCTAACAGTTCACATTTTTCACCAGTTCTGTAACAATATTTTTCTGGGGAGTGTTCTTTGTTGGTATGTTTACTGAACTTCTCCACGTTTTTCTTAAAGTGTGTTTGAGTTGATATTATACCCTTTACATTTTTTTTNTATATATATATATATATATATATATATATATACAGATACCTGCGTTTTAATTGAGATGTGGCTTGTGAACATCAAGACTGGCATATTAAATTGATTAATAAATAAGAAAAATGCACATACACTCTATTGTATTATCACGAGGATCTGAGGACATACACAGTCTTCACAACTCAGCCACAGCCACTTCCTCAGCAGGCTGAGGTGAGAATAGCACACTTGCATTAGCAACAAAACCTAAACCCTTAGTTGATAAAGGAATGAAAAGTAAAACATGGACGGAGGGAGATAAACATGTTTGCTTATCTCACCCTTTAGTGGCTTAGAAAAGGTTTCTGAGGGAAAAAAGTTTGTGGGAATTTGGTTGCACCTAGCACAGGATGATTTATGAAAGTTCAGTTATAGAGCGACCTCATCTGTTATATTTGCCAAGAATCAAAATGTGAGGATCTCGGGTAGAGTGGAACATAAAGCACTGCCGAATGCATATTGAGCTTCAAAACAAAGAGCAAAGTAATAGGCGTCTGCCAGATATAAGTCTCCTGAAAGGGCATTCTAATTAAAAATATCTAAACAGTATTTTAAATACAACAGACAAGGTCGTTCCAATAAAAAGGTATCACAGGCATTGACAAAGAATGACAGGGATACTCAGAAAGTAAGTGCTTGGAATTGCAGTGCATATGAAGATTCATTGTAGGGGCTAAAAAAGAAAAAAAAAATTAAGTGTCAGAAGAAAGGGTAGAAGTCATATCTCATTCTTATTTTATCATCATGACAGCAGCCATGCTGCCACTCAAAGGCTCAGACTGCTATTGTTGCTGCATTGTTTATACCTGCAAGGGATGGTGTATAATCAAAAGTAACATTTGGCAAGCCCCAAAACAAAGTTTCTGTCAAAGGGGGAAAAAAAGAATGGTTTCTTGACTGGCAGCTTAGGAGGGGCAGACACAGAAGAAAAAGGCAAGTGTTAAAATGTGCATTGAGGAATGTCTATTTAATACAGCCCTCTATTTAATACGTCCTCTACCTGAACCTGTCTTGTGTCACATAGCAAATAGCCTATGGTGTTTTGAGAATCTGGGATTGAATCAAGTTGCCAGATTTCAACTCAATTTATATCCTGTATTTCTCCTACAACATGGAGAAATAATGTCCTGCACAACGCAGCTTATTTGTCTGTAAAATGAAGATAAGGTACACATTTTCCAAATTTGAGTTGTAACGGGAGATGCGTGGATAGATTCTCTTTAGTGAATAAATCGAACACAACAAGATACATAGACTCAAGCAGCATTTACATTTTCACTGAAGCAAATTCAAAAGACACACTTGGGGTGTCCGGGAAGCTTACACACAGGACGCACATAATTCCTTGACCATCATTCACTGTGTCTATGCTGCTTCAGCCTCATTTAAGAGCAGCTTTCAAAAGGCAGGGAACTACAGTCACGCAATTCTCTGTATCAGTCATATACTATAATAATGCAACATCTTTAGCACTTGCCATGTTTCTCCAAGCACAGTTTTAAGCACTTTACACATGTTACTCATTAATCTGCACAATAAACCCCATGGTTAACACTGTTTCTGCGCCCTTTCTACACTTAGGCAAACTAAGACAGAGTGGATAAATATATTGCCCTGGATGTACTGGTTTTCTATTGATATATTAAATTACTACAAAGTTAACTGTTTAAAACACCACACATTTATTAGCTTACAGTTTCTGTTGGTCAAGAGCCCAGGCACGTCTTAATGATCCTTTGCTCACAGTTTTAACAAGGCTGCAATTAAGGTGTCAGTTGGGCTGTATTTTCACCCCAAGGCTCAGCTGGGGAAGAATCTGCTTCCAAGGCCATTCAGGTGATTGATTGGTAGAACTCATCTCCTTGCAGCTCTATGATGGAGGGCCTCACTTTCTGCTGCCTTTTGGCTGGAGGCTGACCTTGGGTGCTAGGGGCCACCTGCCGTTCTTTGCTACATGGCTTCTCCAACGTGGCTGCTTACATCATCAAGCCCAGAAGGAGAGTCTCTCATCTCAGCGAGGGTTCAGTCTCTCTTTTAAGGTCTGTTTGCCTGATAAAGTCTGGCCCACCCAGGGTACTCGCCCCTTTAACTCAAATTCAACTAACCTGGGACATTGATTATATCTACAAAAATCCCTTCACATTTGCCATATGCAACTGGCTAGAAGGAAGTCTTGAGTCCCACTCACACTCAAGGGGAGGGGATCCCACAAAGGCACAAACAACAGGAGGTGGTATTTTGGGGGGCCACCCCAGGTTCTGTCTGCCACACTAGATCGGTGCTTCCCTAGCTTTACTATACATACAAACCATCTGGAGAGCTTGTGAAGTACAGGTTCTGATTCGGCAGGTCTGGGGTGGGTCCTGAGGGTCTGCATTTCCAACAAGCTCCCAGGTGATGCTGACGCTCCTGGCCGGTGTGGGGACCACCAACACCCCACAAAGCTGGGCTAGGAAGCAGCAGTTTGAGCTCCTGGCCCCGTGCTCTTAACCGCTTCCTACTTGTCAGATCTCCCAGGACTGCTCACTCCCGGGCAGAGCGTTTTGCCTGCTCCACGGTTCCTTGTGTCGCCTGCTGAGGGGTATTGATTTACCTTCTCCACCATCGCCTCCCCTCCCTACAGGAGAAGTTTCTTCTTTTCTTACTTTATAAGTCGGGCCTCCATGGATAGTTTTATTTGACCAAAGTGTTTTTACCAGAGAAATCTTTTCATGTTGAAGAAAA
>NW_017732494.1:197527-210947 GCF_001890085.2 Hipposideros armiger | reverse complement strand
CCTTCTCGGTATCCTTCTTGACTTCCTGATATAATAGGTGGAGTCTAACCAATCTCAGCTACATTTAGCAGTCATTACGCATATGTCAGAGTCTGCAGATTTTCTGTGCCCTATTTAACAGAAGTTAGAGGTTGACATTTGGCAATGAGGAAGTCATCTGTGACCTTGACTAAATGGAGTTTCCAGGCAGAAACCAGAACTGTGAGTTGCATGAGTTGAGAAATGAATAGGAGGTCATAAATTATAGAGTGTAGACTACTTCTGAGCACACTTCACTCCCGCCCCCAGATTTACTGAGATATAACCGACATATAACATTGTATAAATTTAAGGTGTATAATATGTTGGTTTGATATACTTATATGTTGCAAAATTATTACCACACTAGAGTTAGCTAACCCCTCCTGATGGTCACATAAGATACTTGGCTATTAAGGAAAGTTTTCCAGGATTAGATAGAAAGTCAGAGCTAAGAAACTCTATATTTAGATCGCTTTAAGGAGCTTGTTTAGACAGTGTTGTCACAAGCAGTGAATGTCTGTCCTTCAAGGTGGGGGTGTAACGCAAGGAGGAGAAAAGGAATGTGTGTTAGAGCACAGTCATTACCAGCCCCGCCTCTAGAGTCAGAGGCAGGCTTTGATCCCCTCAGAGTAACTCTTGTTGACTGTCACGGGGCACCACTTAGTCTCCATGACCCAAAATGATGCCCTAATCCATGTAAGAGCCCAGCCCTTTCCCCTGAATTCCAATCCCTGTCACTGAATAACTTATCCCGGATGTCCTACAGGTTTTTCCAAATTCATATACCTAAAGGGGGTGGAAAAGAGATCAGAAGGCCTACAGGGACCTTCAAACATCCTGCCCTCTCTGGAGCGGGGTATCTCTTGATAGAAAAAAAATAATTAGCCTCTACTCTTGCCCACACACCATCCTTGAATCTACCCTTCCTATCACCAACAAAGTGAATTTATTAAAATGCAATTACAATCAAGCCATTCCGCAGGTTAAAACTTTATAATGTTTGGATAAAACCTGCATTTCTAATCAGGGCTTTAAAGTTCTTCCACAACCTGGTCCTACCTGCCTGCCTCTCGAGCCTTAAACCTCACTGAGCCGCCTTGTCAGTGCTCATTGCAGAACGATGCAATAAAAGAAGGTCCCATCCTCTCTACTCTACAGAGAAGGCAGCCTTACTCTTCAGAGGAGAACCTCTTTTGTTTAGAGAAAGACTTGATCGTGTCTCTTGGCTACGCAGAGGCGATGGCACCAAGCTTGGTGGGGAATAAAAAGGGTAAGACAGGGAGCTGGTGCAGGAGTCCAGAGGCGGGTGCGAGCTGGGAGATCAGTGTGACTGACGCAGGGTGAATAATGGGGTAGAGGAAGGTCACAGCAGAAGCAGTCAGGGAGCTAACAAGGGGAGATGGTGGTGAGACTTGGCAGAACATTGTGAGGATTTTGGCTTTTATTCTGAGGCAAACACCATAGAAAGATTTTAAGCAAAGTGATATGATCCGACTTCTGTTTTTAAAGGGTCTGGCTAATGTTGAGAATAGACTGGACAAGAGGGAGATCATTTAAGGAGACTATGCAATAATCCACACAAGAATCGACGGCTTGAGCTGCGGACGGTCCAGGTGGGCAGAGGTGGGGAGGTTAATGGCAGTAAAGATGGTGAGAAATTGTCAGGTTCTGGATACATTTCAAGGCACATGCAACAGGCTATGGTGGACTGACTGTGGGATAAGGGAGAAGAAAGGGAGTCAAAGATTGCCTCAAGGCTTTTAGCCTGAGGCACGGGTTGAAGAACGAAGTTGACTTTGAACTGAAAAGAGAAACACGGTGAAAAGCTCAAGTTGGAAAGACCGAGTTCAGGTGCGCGCGCATTAAGATTGAGCTAGCTGGTAGTGATCGCACAGAGATGCTTACCAGGTTGTTGAAGATACAAGCCTGGAGTACCAGCGATAGGTCAGGCTGGACACATGTTTGGGAATTGTCACCACAAAGAGGGCGTTTAAAGCCTTGCCGTCACCAGGGAAGTTAGCGTACACGGAGCCGTGAAGAGGGCCCAGGCTGGGCCTTGCACGCTGCAGTGCTCAGGAGCGGGGGAGGAGAGCAGGCACCAGCAGAGGAAGCAGCCGGTGATGCAGGAGAAAAGCCAAGAGGGTGCTTTGTTCCAGAAGTCAAGTGACAAAGGCATTGGAAGGAGTGAGTGTGTGTTCGAATGTATCAAATGATGCATCGCAGACATCGTCTCATATAAACATGATAACAACAAAGGGGGAAGTAATATTACCGCCATTTCAGACAAGGCAATCAAGTCCCAGAGAACTCAACTAATTCCTCCAAGGGCACATACATCCTGAAAGGAGATCCTAAATGCAAAGCCAATCTGCCTGAACCTATACCTGGGCTACTCATCACCACACACTTAAAACCTGCATGTGATGTGTCTGTTGGACCCCCAGTGCACTAAAAGCTAGGACCATGGTTCTGAGTCCTGAGGGAATGTGAGATTCAGGGGGTGCCGGGACCTCACCCAAGCCCTGTCTCCAGAGATAGCATTTCACCATCTGTAGTCTTTAAAAGTCCACACAGGTGATCGGAATGTGATTTAAGATCTTAATGTGCTCCTGGGTGATCATAAACCACTGAGTGGTATGTTCCAGGAGGTTCCAGGAGAGTCTGGGCTCCACTCTTTGGTTATCACTACCAAGTCACTGAGACCTCATCTGACCCTCACCAGGCGGAGGGAGAAACCTTTTAGACACTGCCTAAAAGCCTCACTATAAATTATCCTAAAATAAACCGCTATAAATAAGCTCCCCCTGTAGCCTAGAGTCCCCACAAGTGACTTCCCTTGACCCTCCCACTTGAAGACTTACCCCAGCCGTGGCCCTGGTATCAACCCTGTCCCTGGTCAAAGAGAATTATGGAAGGAGCTCTCACAGTCTAACCCCATGACTCAACATGAAAACATTAATAACAACCACCACTTACCGAGGTGTGCCAGACCCGGTCTTAGTGCTCTGCAGGTATTAACACATTTAATCCTTGCATGGACCCCATGATGACAAAGGCTCTGATAATCCTCATTTCAGAGATAAAGACATTGAATCTTGGAGAAATTCAATAGCATGCCCTGGGCCGCCCCGCCAACCCGCTGAGCCTGGATTTTCCCCCGGTTCTGCCTGACCACAGCATCCACGCTCCCGGCTACCTTCACAACTTGACATCTCCACGTGTGTGCCCCAGCGCTTCCTCAGTGCAAGATGGAAATGTGTCCTTCTCACCGCAAATCCTCCCCCTTCTCCTGTCCTCCCCTAGCTGCTGGCACCTCCTCACACGATCACTGAAACTGAAGCCTCTAGATCGTCCCTGACACCCATCATCCAGGGCGACTAGTCGGTCCCTATGACCTTTTGATGTTATCCTCAATGGCTCTCAGGTCCTTCTCTCTTTTTTTCAGATCCTCATTTGGTTCTTTCCAATATGATTTTAGTAACCCCTGGAAACAGCCCCCCGATCCTAGTCTTATCTTTTTCAAATCCAAACCCCACTTTGCTGGTTCTAGATTTGATCACTTGGTAATAACACAAATCTGATATCACATCAAGGCTTAAAATCCTTTGGCGACGCAGCGAGTCCTGTATGATACAACACGGTTCCTCAACCTGATGGTCTTCACAATGTAGCTCCAACTTGCTTCTTCAAAGGTCTGTCTTCCTGCTTCCTGGCACCTTGTCCTTCCCTCATAAACACTGACTGCTCTTCTCCAGAGGTCATAAACAACAAAATCTGGCCCACAAAGGCATGCTACACTGTGTTGGTTCATGCAGTACTCTGCGTGTGTTTGTGTGTGTGTGCATGTACGTGTGTGTGTGCATGTGCGTGTGTCTGTGAACTGTCTCCATTTAAAGAACTGAGAGAGTTCATTTTTAAAAATCCAGATCTCTAACTTCTCTTGAAGCAGTACTCCACCACCCCGTGTTGTGCCCTCACCCCAACTCACCTTGCACGTTTAAGTGACCTGCATGACCTTATAGGCATTTGAGTTTGTGATATCTATACTGGGCCATTAGAAGGTCTCCAAGTGTACCACGTGTCTTCATGCCTTTGCAACTTTGTTCGTGTTTCTTCAGATTAGAATACCCTTTCTCTACCTGGCAAAGCCCTCCTTATCTTTTAAAGGCCAGATAAAGGATCACCATGACTGTGAAGTCCTTCCAATAAAATTATTCTCCTTTTGCCCAATGACCCATTAAAGCTTTATTTTTATTTCTAATGTAGCGCTCTCCAAGCTATCACAGGCAGTTGTATGTATGAGTATGCCTTCTCCTGGCCAGACTGGGAAAACCTTGAAAGCAGGGTCTGCGTTGTTCAACTTGGCGCCCTCTCACACCTTGTTTGCTGTCTTGCCTTGCCCACTGTATACATCCCACAAGCACTGAGTAAATTCCATTGAAATCAGAAGCTCTGTTTGCTCTCCACGGAAGTCTTTTCATTCCCACGTTTCTGAAACGTGAAAGGACTTACTAATTTATGTAGAAAGGATCAAAGAAATTATTGTTTCACATGAGCGTTGAGCAAATGTAGGTTTCTGAGGTCTGGTTAGTAAGATTATACAGCTGGTTATGAGGGCTGGCTCTCCTTGACTTCTAAGTGTATCATGCAGAGAAGTATATAAAGACAACCCCCTCCCTGCCCTAGTATTGCCCATATGGTCAAATAATAACTAATATTGTTTCAAAACATTTTCACACTTATGAGAAATTTCTTAGGTGGTAACGACTTCATTACTCAGGTCTGCACCTTCACCTACAGTTTCTATTCTCATGGTTTTATAGAAAACTCACGTTGTAAACTACTTCTTGTTTCACTATATCTTTGTGTTTGAGACTTTATTTTTATCTTTTACACCTTCTATTAAAGCAGAAGAACACTACACTCCTAAGAATCTCGGTCTAGGTTAAGAAGAAATAATATTTCTATAGCAATCAAAAGCTGCACGGGGGAGGGGAGTATCACTTTGTGAGGAGTGTAAATGTCTAACTATTATGTTGCTTTGTATACCTGAAACTCATCATCATCATCATCATCATCATAATAATAAAAGATGCACGGTAGGTAGCATACAGACCTTGCTTTAGGGAAGGAATACTCACTCTGTCCTGGAGAAGTATGAATGAAAGACCACAGTGGCCATGGAAATCTCAGAAGGAATAACCAGATTCTTTTAGGAGCTGCCTCCATTTTTTTGCCAAACCTATCTGCTGACAGCCCCAGGCCCCAGGCAGCTGACTGCAATGCGGGTAATACATGGAAGACTAACAACATTTTGCCCCCTCCATTTGTTCTCCCTCTGTCAGAACTGAATGTGGAGCAGGTGTGGGCAGGGAAGCAGAAAAATCCCTTTGAAAATTGTCCATTAGCCTGATCCTGGGCTAAGCTCGTTGGCGACTCTGAGGAGCACCATTCCTTCCCAAGGGCATTCCAGGCGGGATGAAGCGAATCCTAACAGGAACCAAACAGTCTGCAGTGTGTCTCCATTCCAAGAGAGAATGCCAGAAATTTCAGATGCAGATTTAAATCTTTGTGTGCATTACTTTTCTTTCCTTGTGATCCAATTTCCTCTTAATTGATCAAGAGGGATTTTTGTCTCTGCATTATTGGGCCTCAGTTAACATTATCAGATAATGTTGAACTCTGAAAACACCTCTGACAGATTTCTAGATAGAGGATAAATCATCTCCCAAATGGTTTTAATCCTAGGAGGTAAATGACCTACACAGTGGGGGGTGGGGGAAGGCGGGGAACTGACATCAACATTTTTTCTTTTTCAAAATACATTGGTCTCACCATCAGAAGTAATTAACTTACATTCAGATATTTTATGCTCTTAGCAGTTTTCAATCAGTATGATTAACTGCATGTCAAGATGGGACGAAATGATACAGTATTCAAATCTATAGAGCTGCTGTGTGAAAAACAATTCTACTAGTCTTACTTTAAGAAATTATTCAGTGCTGAGCTCTGAGCATTTTTGTCTCGTTTAGTACACTTTATAGATGGTCTATTTCTGTCCAAATGACCTACTCGACCTCTCTAGTTTTTGTAAAAAACTATATTTTAGTCTTTGTTCTGAGACTTGAAAGAGTAGCTTTTTCTGCACGCACCTAAAGGCTGCTAAGGAACCTTGTATTATTAAAAACAAAAGGTCGGGGGCGGGGGGTGGACTCACTTATTTTGCCTTTAAATGGTCTTTTTAAACAAAATATTTGAAAAGATTTATTGTAATAATCTATGAAATTTGATGTATGTGTGTAGGTCTTAATTTGAAGATTTTAAAAAATAATGGGACCAAAATGTTGCCCATTGTCTTGTTATGTTATTATGACTTGATTATACAATATTTCAAACCTGGGACTAGAAAACCTGGCCTTTGTCACCCTCCTTATCTGGGCCTCAATTTTCTCATTAGGAAAATGAAGTTTGGGTGGGGTGACTTCTAAGATTTGTTTTGAACAGAATTGAAGACAAAAGAAAAAGGCAACTTAAGGATCTTTGATAACTAGAAGGAAAAGAGACACACACTTTGAATCAGAGGATCTGGGTTTGAAGCTCAGATGTTAGCTACAGGGACTCAGATTTCATTGTACTCAGCTGCAAAATGGGACTCATTAAGAGCTATATTCGAGGGCTGTTGAGGTGTAAATGAGAACATGCCTGTAATGTGCCCGGCACAATTTGTGCACATATTTTATGCTTCTATAAATGGTAGGGCCATATTTTAAGGTCAAGAAGAACCTAAGGCTGAGCACATGATCAGATCTAGTAATTTCCACTGTGGCACTTGGAGAAGGATGGGGGTGAGCCTATCACTGTCCTTTACCAACACAGATGTCCCTGTGCTGTGATGAAACTGGAGCCGTCAGGGTTTAAAAAAAGAACACCATCAGGGGGAAGGCACCACATCTTGGCAAGAAACGCTGAACATAGTTTCCACGTCACCAAACGCTCTTCCCACCCCATACCCGGCTTCTATATAAATCCTGGGCTCTCCACTGGTCCACACTCATTTGAGCGAGTGCCCAAGTGATCAGCAGAGAAGAGAAGGGTAGCATGGCTCCGGGAGAATCAGAGAGAAAGGAGGGGCCAGCCAAGAGGGCCCTCCGGAAGATGCACACAGCCGCCTTGGTGATCAATTTGGCCCGAGGTTGGCAGCAGTGGGCAAATGAGAACAGCACCAAGCAGGCCCAGGAGCCCGCAGGCTGGCTGCCGGGAGGGAACCAGGACCCACCCCAAGAGCCTAAACCAGGGATACACCCCACTGCCCACCAGAAAACTCAGAGTGCCCCAAAGGGTCCTTCCCCAAAGCCAGAGAGCCATGGAGATGGACAAAGCTCAGAGGAAGCCCCCGAGGTCTCTCACATCAAAAGGAAAGAGGTGACCAAAACAGTGGTCAGCAAGGCTTATGAGAGGGGAGGGGATGTGAGCCACCTCAGCCACAGATACGAGAAGGACGGTGGCACGCCTGAGCCCAGGCAGCCAGAGAACGACATTGACAGAATCCTGTACAGCCACGACTCCCCGACGCGGAGGAGAAAATGTGCCAACCTGGTATCTGAGCTGACCAAAGGCTGGAAGGAGATGGGACAGGATGATCCCAAGTGGAGGAGCGACAGCATGGACACAGAGGACAGCGGCTATGAAGGGGAGGCCGAGGAGAGGCCGGAGCAGGATGGGGAGCAGGTGGCCGCTGCCAGAATCAAACGGCCCCTGCCCTCTCAGTAAGTGAATGCATCCTTCTCCTCCTTATACTGCGGTGGAGCCCCAACCAGCTCTGGGGACACGGAGCTCAGGGAAGTACCACCAAAGTTAGAATGAGAATCTTCAAGATTGGGCAGGCAGCGGGGGCCTGAGGGGAAGGCATGTCCCTCGGCTCAAAGGGCAGCCAGGCTCAGACGTGGGCCTTTGGGCAGAGGGCTTGCATTATTTTGTTTCTCCTTTCTGTTTGACCTGAACACTCAAGTTTTAGCCTCAGCAAAACATGAAACCACCAGAGAGGAATGAGTGTTTTGGTTAAGTTTTTAAAAATCGATTCTGTAATGAGTGGCAGATTGGCTTATTTCTCAGCAGAGACAAGGGCTGGCTGGCAGATTGATTGGAGAACCCTTTCCTTTGTCTTGTGTCAGTCTAAATTGTATCAGGAGAAACAGCTACCCAAATAAGCCCATGGAACACAGATAGATCTCTAGGACCGTGTAAACAGGTGGGAGGCTGCTAGTTAACCTGAGAGCAGTTTCTGAAATCAGACCCAAATTCAAACGGCAGCTCTACCCCAGCTATAGTTCACAATACTGTATTATATACTTGAAAGTTGATGAGACTAGATCTTAAATGTTCTACACACACACACACACACACACACACACACACACACACACACACACACACATGCACACACACTCCTGGTGATTTTTGTAAGCCCATTTCCTCCTTTGTAAAATGATGGCAACAGTAACCTTTTGGGGGTAAATTCTATTCTATTGGGAGAAGATTAAGGCTGCCCAGCACTTAGCCCAGTGCCCACCACCTATGCTCAATATATGAAAGCTACTGTTATTCATATAGATTCGACTATTTAGCAATTCTTCAAACTTTTAGGGGAAAAATTGTCCTGTTTATAATCAAAGACAGAAATGCTATTAAAGCTAGGTACTTAAAACACCACAATCCTAAACATTTAGATGCTAAATACACACACACACACAAACTTTATTCAGACATGGAACACATGCTTTATTTCAAGACAGTAACTCCACCTCCTCATAATACAATAGAAAGTTACAATATCTCACTCCACAGGACATCATAATATGGGAAAATTCTCTGATGTGATGAAAGCTTATAAACTGATGCCCTCTGGGAAGAGCTAGATGTGTAGGTGTGTTTTTCAAGTTTTCTGAAACAATGAGAAATGAAGAACATAACTGGTTACTTAATTTGACAAAGAGCTATCTTACAGTTTGTGACTTTAAAAGCTGTTTGAAAAGAATTAGAACTATTATACTGTAAGTTTTCAAAGAAAATGAAATGACAAACTAGATAATTATAACAGTCCTTTATGCATTTCGTGTGCAGTATGGGGTATTTTACATGCTTTATCCTTTTAACTCTTATAATCCTATGAAGTAGGTTTCACCCTGTTTTAGGAGTGAGAGCACTGAATCTCAGAGGAGATGTTTACCTAGCAACTTAGTGACAAAGCCGAGATATGCCTATCTCAAATGCAATGTTTTGAAACCGGACTTGGTGCTAGCTGTCACGCAGGGCCTTGAGGATGTGTTCAGAGATCTGGGTTTGTGCTCTACTTACATTAATGTAGGAATTCATAGTCAGAAATCACTGTGTTACCAGAACATGCAGAGCCACAGTATAAATTCTGGCCATGGGTGCGCGCGCACGCGCGTGCTAGAAATGAAATGAACCCAACAGAATAAAGACAGAATGGCACAATGAAGATCTTGCTGTCACACATTTGAACTGCCCAGAGGTAGGGAGATGACAGCTGGGGCCAATCTCCAGTGCATGTCCTCTTATTTTGCACTTGTCTAAGCACTTTTCATATGTTTACTTATTTCATCCTCACAACATTTTCTTGGGGTAGGTATAATTATTATCCATACTTGATAGATGGGAACATGAGACAAATATTAGGGAATGTGCATAAGATTGGAGAGCCCAGGCCGGCCGAGTGGTGCGATGGTTAAGAACTGGCTTGGGATGCCAGAGGGCCCTGGTTCGGATCCCACATATGAGGGCCAGTGACACTGCCCTCCACAGCTAAGATGCTGGACAACAGCTCAACCTGGAGCTGGGCTGCCATAAGTCACCAGCAATGGCATAGGCTGCAGCCCCTGTGGCAGTGGGTTGCCATGGGCTACCGTGTGTAGTCAGCAGCCAGCGTGAGCAGCCAGCAGCCGCAGTGAGCTGCTGTCCAGAAGCTGGCGACTGATCTGCCTCGCCCGGGAAGAGCGCAATGATGGTGCCAACTTGGGCCAGTGAAGCAACATCCTCCACAACTAGACTGAAGACAAAAACGACAGCAACTTGTCTGTTCCCCTTCCCTCAATTCCCCAGCACTGTTCCCTTCCCACCAATACCCAAATAAAAATCTTAAAAAAAAAAAAAAGATTGGAGAGCCCATGGGATTTGAACCCAGGCCTTCTGGCTCTAAAGCCCACACTCTCAACCATGACTCTCAACTCTGTCACCTGGAAGTGGGGACTAGCATAAGGACTCCTGAAATCAGGCATGGACATGGACACCTTCTTAGTATAAGGGAGAGGTACTTCAGCTTTGAATGAGAGACAGATTTGAGTCATGGTCATCTTGGCAAATCCTAAGTCTCTTTGTCGTCATCTAAAAAATAGATGTGATCAGTAGAGTGATTTAGATATTATGTAAAGGAATGGACCCAGAGGAATGACTTAATAAGTTGTGCTCATTGTCATGCAAGGGGTCGGTCCTGGTGATCCCAACCTCTCAATATGCTAAGAGCTCAGTTCGCAGGTTTGGCCTGGGGGAAGGAGGGAGTGGGAATTAACTCTCTTCTTTCCTTCTTTGGTTCCCTTCCTTCAGTCATAGTACATAAGGTAGCAGCATGTGGTAGGCAGCAACAGCAAGTCTTAATGTCAGCAGTAATCCTAGCTGTGCTCAGGAAGCTTTAGCAGAAGCCTAATGGGACGTTTTGCCTGATGCGACTCACAAAACAGCTTGAGAAATGAACGTGACCTTATTGGGTAAGCCTATAGGAAAGGAGTTTTCACTGATTTTTCATTAAACACCATTCTTTCCCTGCATCCTCCAAGAGGGAGAAAAACTATGTATTGTGAATTTATAAGTAGAAAGAAAGGGACTTTTCTTGGTAGTTAATAGAAACAAACAAGTCAGGGCTGATAAGAAAACCTAGAGGTATTCTTTACTGACAGTGGTTTTGCTATCTGGGGGTTTACTCTGAAGATGGTTTATATTTTATACTTTATTTTTTAAATGTGTGGTCTTTTGATTGCATGTCTTATATGACTTGTTCGGGCTAGCTCCTTTAGACAAAGAAAATTGGATCCCTCTCCCATACCGAAATAGTGAAATATTAGAGAGCCAATCACTCATCCATCCTCTCCCGCAACTTCTATTCAATAAAAACAATAGCAGTTGAGCATGAAGGTGCCATTTTATAGATAAGGGAATGGACACACTGACATTAAGAAACGTATCTAAATCATAGAGCTAGTCTGTGGGGATGTTGGGAACTGGAAACATTCTCTCTGAAAAATGGCTTTAATTTGGGTCCCCAGCTTCAAAATACAATGGGGCCTAGAGGTGAACTTTCCAGATCTAAGCCTTGGATCAGTATGAAGGGGAGACCCGCTTTCGTTGTCCCGCCCACAGACGCTCCAGCAGAGGGCGCACTTCCTTTGATTGCCCAGGAACATTTCTCTGTCAGTAAAGCTAAGAACTTCTGCCATCCTTTCCAACTTCTCGGGGAAACGCTGGGGAGAATTTGTTTCTCTGTGCATTGGTCTGCTTGCTCTTTTCCATAGGAAGTGTAGCCAATTTGATGTCATGGGAGCATGACATCCATAGGGTCGCGTTTATCAGAAGCAGGGGGACTGTATTCAAAAGGCAGGGCCAACATTTCTGATCAACAACTGTGCTCCCTGTTTTGTTATCAACCGGGCCTGTGATTCTCCTTGCAGGTTGGTAACTGTCAACGTCAGAGTCCATGGATGGTGTCCCGAGCTCTAAAATTGAGAGCAAGTCGTAGAAAGCCATACTTCTGCCTTCTGCCTTCGTTTCTGGCAAAGTGCTTCAATATAGTTGTACCCAAACCCTACACGTTAGGAGTTGTTAGGATTCCATTAATTAAGCTGACACTTTGATCTCTTTATTCCTTGAGTCTATGCCCTACTGATCAGACTAGCATAGTGGTATGAGCTTTGGGTTCTGTTGGGATGGCCCTGGGTTTGTTATTGAGGGCTATAACTGTCATGGATTGCAAGGGTTTCAGGGGGATAAGGTGTTTGCTCTCCTTTGATAGTGAGATCAAGCAGCTCATACTCTGGGTTGAACAGGGACAGTCTATGGAGAGCGAGGCGATGGTGAGGACAAGCAGGGCTGAGAAATCCATCCCACTGCAGGGCGGTGTAATTCCAACCACTTTTCCATCCTTACATAATTATTTAAAGTTGTAATCATTGTGCATACAGTTTTTGTATGTTGCTTTTTCCCAGTTAACTTTGTCATATACTTTTGTCTATGTGGCTACAAAGAATAGTAGTGTTACACGGAGCACTGTATTCCTAGTGTGAATTCTATTGTAAAGTGACACTGAATGCTGCCAAGTATAGGATTTTTGGAAACACAAAGCATAGGAATTAATGAAAGTTCGCCATCTAGTGGATGTCTTTCCTCTTTTGAAAACAACGTTAATGCAAATACATGTACCTCTCTGCCCTCCTGTGATAGTGAGGAATACCCACATATGACCTGTTCCTGGGTTTTGAAGAGCAAACTGTGAGTGTTCGGGTAGGAGGGGCTCCTTGGTTCAGGCGTGCCATTCACAGAAGCATTTCAGCACTGCTCTAACATCTCCAATCCCAGGGCTTCCAGGCATGAGGCTACTTGGTGTCGGGGAAAGGAAGGGTGGGTCACTTGTGAGGAGGAAGAATACCAAGACAAGCTCTAACTTTTAGATGGTCCAAGAGACCATGTTTTACTCAAGTAAGCAAAGAGACCTAGGGAAAAAGTCTAGGAAATGAGACACAGAAATGACAGGAAAGTCTTTTTAAAGACAAATGTTGCCCGTTTTAAAATTAGGCCTGCACCTTCATGACACTATTGGAAACTACAGTTTCCAATACTGTTTTTTTTTAAAATATTAAAATGCATTCCAAATTGCAAGGACAGACCCACATGTTTGAAACACAACTCACCCATTAGACACTGTACCCACTTGCTGAGTGGGCTCATGGCACAGACGAAATAGCACCGACTTCAGCCTCAGACAGATAGTGGTTGAATCCTGCCCCTGCTTTAGGGCAGTATTTCAGTCATCATACATAGGCTCTAGAGCCAGCTTAACTTTGCTTCAGATCCCTAGCTCCATTACTTCACAGTTTTGTGACTTTAAGCAAGTTACTTAACCCCTCTGGCCTCAGCTTCGTCATCTGTGAAATGAATATAGTATTGCCTATACCATAGAATGGTTGTGGGAATATTAGTAGAATGTGTTTAGAAGAATGCCAGCACATATTGTTCAATACATGTCACTATTACTAGCTAGTGTTTTCTATCTATACAATCTGGTATTTAAAAATTTATGGTACATCAGTGGTACTAGTTATAGACATGCTCTCAT
>NW_017732494.1:192747-194824 GCF_001890085.2 Hipposideros armiger | reverse complement strand
TTTTTTTAATTCACTTATCTTTAAAAGAGGGATGATGAAAGTATCAATCTCACAGGGCTTTGATGATTAACTAAGATAATGCACATAAAATGATTAGACAAGTGTGCATAAGCACAGTAAAGGTGTTAGTAGTAGTAGTAGTGCTTTGTTGTTTTTTTAAAATTAGAATTGCTGTTTCACCCTCTATTACTTTCTGATGCTGGTAATGTACCTGAACTTGCTGTTTCAGGAACACACTAATGTTTGTCTTGACTGTCTGTGGTTTTAGTTTTGGTCTCTATTATTCTCACACAGTTATCTTTAGCTTTCAAAACTTTACCAATGCTTCAAGACTGTCAATCTCCACCTTGTCTGAGAACCCCATTTTTCTCTCTCCCTAGCAGATATGAACAGCCCTTACTCTAATCACCTCTTTTATATTTTCTAGGTTTTTATGACTTGGCATATTTCGCTTGGCATTAGATATTTACAGGCTTAAATGTTCTTTCCTACCAGACTATAATCTGTTTGCAGACAGGGGCTCTTTAAAAGATATTTGTGCTCTTATCTATCCTCTGTAGCACTCAGCATTGCCTTGAATATTAAAAGCACTCAATAATTATCAGTCATGCTTAATAAAATGTACTAATGAAAATTTTTATCAAAAGAATATGCTAAAAATTTACTGTTACTGGACTCCCTTAAAGGGTAAGGTGTCTATGCAGTTATTTTCATACCTGCCCATCACTGTCTTTAATCACCATCAGCACTGGGGTGTCTAAACCTGTCATTGTCCGATAAAGGGTCTTCAGGCTTGTNAAAGTACATAACAAACTGAATTTCCCCACCTGTTGTTTGTTTTGCCTCTTTGTACAACCATCCCAATGAATAATACAGAGTCCCTAAGTAAAAAAAAAAAACCCTGAGAGCTATTCTTAACTCTTTCAAACACCCAATAACCAAATCCTGTCAATTCTAATTCCTAAATCTCTTTCAAATCCATGACTCCTTCCTTATTACCATTACTATTCTTACTCAGGCTTCATCATATTTTCTCTGGGCTTTACAACAAACTTGTTTGTTCTCTATTTTTTCTCTCTACCAATCTATTTTTCACAGAGATCTTCATAAAGTGCAAATTTGCTCGTGCCACTTTTCCACTGAAATTTTCTTAATTACTCCTATGATAAAAAAGTTAAAATTTTTTGGCACTGTACCCAACAAAACTCTTTATGACATTTGTCTTACCTTGCTATGCACTCCCCATCCAAAAAGAAAACAACATAATTGAAAAATATCACAAAGTTTGCACTTGTCCGCATGTGAAGTGCCCTCCTACTTCCCCGTGTTTAAAACTGTGGTGCTCCCCCGACTTGAATGCACCTTCCCGTCACCATTACTGCCACCACCATCACCAAGGTTACGAGAAGCATTTTTCACATATAAAAGATAGTAGTATGTTTAATCAAAGATCTCTTAGATATAAAATAAACTGATTATTCAATAAAGCCAAACTCAAATTTGTATTTATGTATTTAATTTTATTTGGTATACACCACTATGACTTTATTGTAATTGAAATCCAATACAGGATTTTTTATTTAATGATTAGTCAACTCCACAAATACAATAATACTGCTGTGGAAGACCCGGGGGGGAGGGAACAATATATTTATTTACAATTCCCTATACTGTAAACATTTAATCTATATACTGTTACTAACTTATAGTGAGAGAGCTTTACATAGACAAGAAAATGATGCCCTGCATTTCTATTCATATTCAGCAATAGCATATTAAATAGAACATCAGAATTTTTTTCCATTAGCATTATGTTTTCTTTAGATAATTATCTAAATTTTCAAAATATCTAAATATATTCAAGTGCTATACAACTAAAACTACGTAAGCCAACATATTTGGCTTATAATTTCATTTTTAGAATAATTTAAAGTGCTATAAGCAACCTGGCAATCAACACTTTCTATAAGAACGAAACTACCTTTAAACATTAATTTACAAGATAATATACAATGTTTATCTGGAATAGCTGAAATTTCAGCACAAGGTCACTGTCACATGTATAACAGCAGGATAT
>NW_017732494.1:187147-188877 GCF_001890085.2 Hipposideros armiger | reverse complement strand
TTAACTTTTATTTTAATATTAAACATAAAAGTACATTAATTCGATAATATTTCAGTATTTTGACATAGGGCCAAGGTTGTTGCTTTGGGTATGTCTTTGTCTATCACCATTCTTATATAAGCCCAGGGCACATGTTTATGGTTTCCAGTTTCAACTTCCTTAAAGAGCAATGAGAACAACTTCTAGATATTAATATTCTTAAAATGTTTTTCTAACCTTTCATGGGAGTTTCACCTAAACCTAATACAAATGGTAATTTCTAGTACCTTACCACTATCAAGCTTTTCCAAAATATTCATTATAATTTTCAATAAAATAAACTTTGCCACTCACTTTTTCATAGTTGGAAAACATTTGATTTATTACATTATTACAGATATCAGGTAGAAATAGCATTAAAACGTTTCACAATAAGCACAACTGAAGCTTAAGGATTTTGTAACAGCTACAAGCTTCCAGTTAGCTGTATGTAGGTGTCAGCTGACATGTTTTATGAAAGGAACGGAAATCATGGGTTTTCTGTTGAGCCAGTTAAGTTCAAGTTTAAGAGAGCTTCTATTGTGTTATCAAATCCTTTCTATTTTGTTCATTATAGAAACTGTTCCTGAAGACCACCCTTTTTTATTTTTAAACCAACGGCATTGATTCCTATTTTAAAGATTATAATTTCCTCTCTTAGGAAAGGTTTGACACTCCCTTAATATCCCCGAGATGCTGGGACTGTACTTAATGTTTTAAATCGTCACACATTCACTAAAATTCATGTATACCTTTACATTTTAGATCTTATTAGCACTAGAATACACCTGATTTAAGTAAGTCAAGCCACAAGCAAAGAAAAAAGAGTTAGGTAATCACTTTTGCTTTAAACTCAAATAATTTATTTCTTAGGTTTTCAAGACTTACTTACATCATTAAACTTACTTAGTAATTTCAAGTTTCTAGGAATTTCACAATGAGAATCTATAAACAGAATAGTAAAAATAATACTCCTTACTGAGCCCACGATGTGTCTGGCATCACGCCAAGTGCTGTACATATGATTCTGACTTAATTTTTAAATAATTCTGTTACATGTTATGGTCCCTATTCTATCCACAGAAAAGTTGAAGCTCAAAATGATCAAAAAAGTGCTAAGTGTTCAGTAAAAGGCACAGACATGACTCCAAGTGCATGTTCCCTCATTATGCCAACTCTTTATAAACTGAATATTGGAATAGCTGTTCTTACCTCAAATTCTGGACAGAACGTAAAAACAAAGGTCTCTCCAGTACCGTAAAAGCCATCACTCACTTTAAAAGGCTCAGATGCTAATGCACCAAAAACCTAAGGATAAAAAAAGGCATATTCAAAAACATGTCTGTTAATTTGTTTCATTAAGCATTATCCCAGTATATATGTTTAAGTAAAATACAAAATGAATAGAAATCTAGTGTAGGTATATTTACTTGTACTTCAATTAAAAAGGGAAACATGATCAGTTGCTATATAACTCATATTACTGTCAAATACAAATCATATCAGTTTCTCAATGGGGAAAAACAGATTTTTCCTAGTTTTAAAATATAAAAAGATTCTTCTTACAACAATTAAACGGACAATCTTAAAAAGGCGTTGACACATTTCAGGAGGACTTACACACACAATGCATGTACAGTAAGGACAGCATGCTGCTGTGGGGCTGCAGCACTTAGGGAAGCAAAACCCCTTCAGTACAGCTGAACATTCTA
>NW_017732494.1:181367-183617 GCF_001890085.2 Hipposideros armiger | reverse complement strand
ATACAAAGAATGACTTTTCTGAAATTGATTTTAAATTTCAGTATTAGATAAAAATATTAAAGACCTTTCAATTAAGAACAGAATACTAAATAAAGATGGAAAAAATTACGTACTAAATATAAGAAACAGATAACAACCTTGCTTTTCTATGGCCAGCAAAAGAAACCTCTACAAAATATTTAATGGCCAGTTATATTTTTCTTTCTTCTTCCCATGGTATTCAGTCTAATCAAGAGACTCCTCGCCAAGTATTTTCAAATTATATGACTTAGCTACTCCGCTGCATTCCTTCTATCTTTCTAGTTAACACTGATCTTACACTTATTTCTTCAAGCTCCTTCTTTTACTAAATTAAACTCACTTCCTTGATGGAAGTGAAATTGAATTATGCTCACAAAATGGATCAGTTATAATCTAATTTCACCTGCATCACTGAGAGCAGGGGTTATCAGGGAACCATGAACTGCCATGGTAAACATTTGGTACAGTCATAATTTCTTTTATGTCACTAATCAACCTTCCCTCATTTATACTTTTTAAAAAATGTATTATTTTCTGAGACTTATAAACTCACCACTTTCTTAACCCTAAATATGTATTCACGCTGTGATGAGTGAAGATACATAAAACTGTCAAAAGGGTGTGAATTAACAAAAAAAAGGGATCTGAAATCAAATGAGTACAGAAATATACTTCCTCCTCTCAAAACAAGAGAGATATGTACATTCCTAGTACATATGATAGAACTGGAGTTAGTCTTAATTTTTATCCCTTGGTAAATCATACTCCATGTACAGAATTTACTACTTTACCCAAAAGATTAAACTTAAGTAGAAAATAGACACATTTCTACAAAATGTCCTACATCACACTTTTAATTATTAAGGGTACACAGTTGAGGAAACAGACCTTCCAACTAAAGGTGTATTCACTGTCTGGCTCAAAAGTCATTTCTTGAGGAATAAAGTGGTTTGCATATACTTCTAAATCCCATCTGCAGGAACTACATGCAATATGACCTGTCCTCTGCAGAATTAACTGCTTACTCCATAGTCTTTTCATCCTTAGACAAAGAACTCTCACACAAAGAAAAGTGTTTTCCTAAGCATTTATTTTCACAGAATTTCAAACATAAAAGAGGGATCAAATCCACCCATCTTTATTACAAAGGGAGTAACTAACAACAACTAGAACAGAACAAACCCTGAAAATAAGAGAAAACTTACAGGTGTATAATAAATATAGTTCTGCATTTCTAGGTTGCTGTCAATCCCATGAATAAAAACATGTTCTTCTCCTAGACGTAAAGAGCAACANTCACTATGTTCAGGGATTATATGGGGAGCAGGAGACCATCTGGCCTATGCAAAAGTGGCCTCTTAATGCAGATGCCTCCTTAGGAGTCCTATAATATTAACTTCTACTCCCATTACCGAGGAGATTTTAGTCCCCAGTAAGGACAGTTAGTGTTGGTTGAATTATTTCATTTATAAATGTGCTGTATGACCTCACCTCTTAGCCTAGACGTTTTCAGAAAGCTGTGGTTCACTATCATCCCAACAAGAGTTATCTGATGACATTGTTTGCCCATATTTTGGGGGCATGTTAGTATCTAACAAAATCATATTGCTTTTTCACCAAGAAATTCCACTTCTAAAATGTCCCTTAATGATACAATTCAAACAATATGAAAATACATATCCACAATGCACTGTGCATTACTTTTCACTGTAAATTACTGCAAAGAACCTAATACATATAAGAAAATGATTGAATAAAATATGGCACATCCACACAATGGATGAGGCTCTAAAAAAAGGAAGGAAGGTCTTCAAGAACTGAAATGGAGTTATTTTCACTGTGGACATAAGCGTTTGTATACACACACCAAATTTTAAACACACGCATATACACACATTGGATTACATATGTTTATATATATAGTCTATATTTCGAAAATAGAGGATAAGCAAAAATAATGGAACTGACTTCTTGTAGGGATGGGTGGCAATGTCTTGAGAAAGACGAGAGTTCTGTAGAGTTCTGACATGTGGAACCTTTTAAATCTTACATATATAAAAACTAAAATTACATAAGTGGGCAGAAAAAAACTAAAATTGAATACAAAAGGAATAAATAATTCTATCTGAAATGATTAAAATAAGCATATAGGAGGAAAAAAGAAATGTAGTACATAACTTTGGATACAATACTTTGATTAAATACCTTCAATCTAAAGACAAAAGATGA
>NW_017732494.1:177758-179047 GCF_001890085.2 Hipposideros armiger | reverse complement strand
CCATACAGACATCCAATGAATCCAGCTCCATTTATTGGGGGTGGGGTGGGGGGGAGAAGGGGGAATTCCCTCTTCACTAAGCAGCAGTCATCTTGTTTAAAAAAAAAAATCAGTTCATTTCTAGACTCAATTTTGATCCGTTCCTTTGACCAATATCACATTGTCTTATTTCTTCAGCTTTTTCATAGATTGTATCTGGCACTGAAGACCACAACCTCATTCTTCAATGTTGCCTTAGCTATTCTTTCCCTTTATATTTGCGTATAAATTATAAAATCAGCCTAATTTCTACAAAAATAAAAATGGCTGAGATTTTTACTGCCAATACTAATTGATTTTGGAGAACTGACATCTTTCAATATTGTCTTCCAATCATGAATATAGCATATCCAATCTTTCTTAGATCTTTTCTTGTTATATATATATTTTCAATGGTATTATAATTAGCAATATTTTAAGCTTCATTTTCTAATTGTTGGTTGTATGTAAAAAGTGAAAGATTTTTATTTTTATATTGAATTGTGACCTTATATTTAGTGACCTTGATAAATCATTTAATTCCAAGTTTGATCTTTTTGGATTTTTTTATGTCCACAGTCATCATATACAAAATGACTTTTAAAAGTCTTCATTCCCAATCCTTATGCCTTTTTTCTTGCTTTATTGTACTGGTTGTGACTTCCAGAACAATGTTGAATAGAAGTGGTTATACCAGTTATCATCATCAGGTTTCCTATCTCTGGGAGGAAACTTTTAAAAATTCACCATTAAAGATGATGCTTCCTATGCATTTTTCGAGAATACATATTTTATCAGATTAAGAAAGATCCCTTCTTTCCTAGTTTGCTACAAATTTTTTAACCATGAACGGGCACTGAAATTAATCAAATGCTTCTTTTGCTTCTATAGAAATGATCATAGAAATCGAAATTTTTTTCTATAAATATGGTAAAATGGCACCAATTTAAAAATGTTAACTACTCTTGCCTTCCCTGGAATAAACCCAAATTGGTTATATTATTCTTTTATATATTGATTTTGATTTGTGATTGTTTTATGTAGGATTTTGTATCTATGTTCATACAAGACTATTCTGGAATTGTATTATTTTTTTTGTAAGGATTGTAAGGTTTTGGTATCAAGTTGTGCTAGCCTCAAAAGCAATTATCAGAAGTTTTCCCTTTCCTCAGTACTTTGGAAGAGTTCAACTAAGACTGATACTTTTTCATTTTTTGCTTAAGTGTTTAAAAGAATTACCCAGTGGAGTCACATGGGCCTAGGTTTTTTGT
>NW_017732494.1:164397-167911 GCF_001890085.2 Hipposideros armiger | reverse complement strand
ATATAAAGCAAGTAACTAGCACACAACAAGAAATTAAATACTGGCTCCTGTAGTAGCTCACCTAAATTGCTTTCGTTATGTTTAAAGTGTGCTTATCCAAATCTCCGAATACCTCCTATTACACTAGTAACTATATCGTGTTTACTTTTTCTTCATTGGAAAGGAAGACTAGTAGCAGTAACCACGCTTCTTCAGTTTTCTAAACAACTAAAAAGAGGCTGTTTTACTCTTATGGGTACACACTCAGAAATGCACATATATGGGTATGTCATACCTTTTCAATTTGATCTGGCAGCAAGAGTTCACTGGGATCACTTAGGTTTGGTCGAAAAGACTCAGACTCCAGGTCTGCTTTCACTGGAGCCACTAGCTTTGAATTTATGTCTTCCCTTGTAGTAATCTAAAAAAGTAAACAGCAGCAGCATATTAATATAAAATTGCAACATGCTTTAAAAATATCAGCATTTTTTAGAGAAATCAAACTTTATACCTTAGAAAAGGTGACTAAAGTTTTAACTTAGTATTTTTAGAAGGCAAAAGACGCTCCATCCAATAACAATGGCATATCCAATGTAGAACAATATTTTAACTATAAGAAGACATTTTTTCTCACTCAGTACATGAAGGAGGACAGGTAATGAATGATAAGCCCATATGTCTGTGCAGAAAAAGATCATTGCATGTAAACTTTAATTTTGCTGATAAGGGGCAAAAGTGACCCAACTAGTGTGCTTTTCATGTGTGCTGTTTAAAATATGTGGGATTATTTTTTTCATGGCAAACATAAAAATTGCCAAAATAATTAAGAAAACTTCCTTGGTGCCAAAATTTTAATTTAAAGAACAGTACAATAAAAAGTCTAACTTTGCATTGTGTGTGTGTGTGTGTGTGTGTGTGTGTGTATTTGCTTCACCGAAAAAGTTACCATTATTTTAAAAAATGCCTTCAATATTTTTATGTTCTAAACACTGAATTTTTATCTAGTTGGACCAAATGACACATTTAAAAGTAATTTGTTCACAAATCTATGTTTTAAGTTAGACTAATTGGATGCATTGAAAATAATAAATACTTTTTTGCTTGATGGAAATGATCTCACTGACATTATTAAAATGATAAAAATGTTGATTAACTCAAAACAAGCTAATTCAATCTATGCTGTTGGCACTTATTTTCTCATATTAATTTTATTTTAACATATAAAACACAATTAACATTAGAAAATAAAATATATAAAACATAACTATTACTGATGAAACTTTTAAAGTGGAAAACAGAATTCTATTGGAGCAGATAACTAAAATGCAGCAATGCTCGGCGACTATGATTCCATGCAGGAATGAAATGTTGCTAAACTATTCTGTTCCTGTAACAGATTTCTTAACAAACTTAAACAGCATATATTTTCAACCAATACATGTTCTAGAACTGTATTGTTTTATGATGAGAAGCTAAACTTTATTAATTCTTTCACATCATCATGTTTTACCCTTATTTTGATGATGTGAAAGGTTAAAAAAAAATCCAAGGCAGAATGAGAAGCACTAAGAGAAAAGAAAACAATTCAGTAGTTCTAGCAAAGCCATGAAAGCATATCTTACTAAGAAGAGGAAAACACACAGTAATACACATTAACTGGAAAANATAACATATGCCACTCAAAAAAAAATCACAAGTTTTTTTTCCCTTTTGAACGGAACCTATACTTTGGGAGTTGGTGTGCAATAAGGCTAAAACAACAGAACTATAAAACAGTATACCTGACACAAATGTTGAAGAAATATGCATGTTTCAGTTTTTGTACTTATGATAAATGCCCTGCTAAGCTACAAACATGTAAGTAGTATATTTTCTTGCTTGATATATTAAATCCAGTAGAATCATCAAGTTCTCATTCTCCTTTGTCATTTTATAACTATCAGTTAATTCAATGATGAAAGCATATGCCCAAACCTGCAGATCATGTGTGCTGCAGTCAATTACAACCAGAATTCTCAAATTTCATTTTTTATTAAAATGAAAATTGAGTACTTGCAAAATTAATAAAGAGAATGTTGTCGTGTGAACTAAAACTAGAACTCAGTGGTCCATGAAGTATGCATTATGTTGGCATGTGTTTTTTTCCTTCATATGAACGACTCAGTTGAGCACATTCGAAATTCACTGGTGCCAGCCTCACAGATACAGCAGTAACTAGTCTTCATCCCCTCAGCGCCCCAATTAGACTGATGTAGTAAAACGATCAATACAGTTTTAAAAATAATAAACCAAAATAGGTTCAACAGAAGAGCACCATCCTTTTAGGAGACTGAGATGACACAGAATGCAGGTGAGGTGGTCACTATGATCAAAATGCTGCCCAAATTCTGACAAAACCCAGGCTCTTATACTGCATGGACCACCATGGTCTAAACCTAAAGAACTCTGGGACAGAAACATGATTTAAAAAATAAATTCCAAAATTATAACTGTAATGAATGGTGATAAGGACTAATTTTAAAGCACGAGTAAGATGTTACATTGTATTGCTTCTTGAACTTTCCAAACGATGCATATCCATGTCAGGTTTGGGCCATTATCCTGCTGAGACAGAGAGCATTAAATTTATTCAAAAGCCCAGATTTCAATATCTTGGATAAAGAAATCTTCCTTCTTAGAAAGTGTACGATTCCCAAACGTTTTACAAGAATGACTTCTTCCATGGTAGAGATCTCCATCAAGCCAAAGGGCAAATTCTCCCCTGCAATACATGAAATAGTTTTAACAATAATCTCTCAATACTTATGCCCTAAGTTATAAGGTAATATAATTGCAAAGGTTGCAAAATAATGATTTAAATGAGACATTTCAATATCCAGCAATTCTAAAATCATTAATTTTTCGAAACCCTTCCCTACTCTTCCACATTGGCACAAGGCAATTTTGTCTTGTTATATCACATTTTAAAATCACTTAATATACAAATCAAGGAATGAAATGAAACCTCTGTTAGCTTCATTAGCGTTAGCTTTTGAGACAGGTGCTACTCTGTTATTAATTCTTTGCCTGATATTATGGGTTTCTCTTTGCTGTATGGTTTTAATATATTTAGCATTAGTTTCTCAGAGGCATGAAAATTCCACATTGTCTAAAATAAAATGTGGGGTTAATGTTGGGGGTTCAATCTCCAGTTCACAGCTGAGGAAACTTTAGACTTGAGTTTGCTCAAGGTCCCGCATGTAATTACACTGAAGTTGGAACCTGAGTCAGGCCTATCTGACTCCAAAGCCTCCGTTCAGTCTATCACCATCGTGATTTTGATTTCTTTGGGGCTCCTGTTTGGAATTCTGGAATATAAGACCCTACAGTTCCCGTTTTCTGAGACTGTACTCTCCTTCTTCAAAGACTGTAAACTTGTCTTAATTTGTTAACAAATTTGCCAAAGGTTAGTTTACTTTGCTGGAATCATGTTATATAATCAAAATCAAGTTTGGGCAGACATCTACTGACCTTGTATATGTTATTTTCAAAGACT
>NW_017732494.1:162204-163199 GCF_001890085.2 Hipposideros armiger | reverse complement strand
AATGAAATTGAAAACAGAAAAGCAATGAAGAAAAATCAACAAAATCAAAAGATAATTCTTTGAAAAGATCAATAAAATTGAGTAACCTCTAGCCAAGCTAACTAAAATAAGAGAAAAGACACAAATGAATTATATCAGAAATGAAGAGGGCCGTCACTATTGATGCCATGGACATTAAAAGAATAAAAGAATATTATAAACAAATCTACCCACAAATTTGATAATCTAGATGAAATGGACCAATTTCTTGAAAGACACAAACCACCAAAACTCACACTAGAAGAAACAGATAATCTGAATAGGCTTATATCTGTTAAAGAAGTTGAGCTTCTTTAAATGAAAGGTACTAGGCCCAGTTCTAGCCAACTAAAACAAATTAGCTACCAGTAAACATCAAGGTAACTCTATAAAAAGTTATGGAAACTTTGTGAAAGCTATTAAAGACATACGAATAGAACAAAGAAAAATAAACTGGACAGATTTCCATTCTGGCCATATTGTTATGTTGACTTTTGCAAAGCAACAATGCATGCAATATGATAGCTGACTCTGTACTTACAAAGAAACCCAAAGTGGTTATGCTCTCTAGCTCTGGGGCATCTGGAGTGAATACCAGATGGACTCACTGGTGAATTCTATCAACCATTTAAGGAAGAAATTATACTAATTCTCTACACTCTCTTCCAGAAAATAGAAGCAGAGGAAATCCTTTCTAACTCATTCTATGAAGCCAGCAACTAACAAAAATCAATCAATCAATAAAGACATTATAAGAAAATATACAGACCAATATCTCTCATGAACATACAAGCAAAAAGCCTCAACAAAATATTAGCAAACTGAATCCAACAATGTATAAAAAGAATTATATACAATGACCAAGTGGGACTTATTCCAGGTATGCAAGGCCTTTGCAAGGTACTTCAAAATTTGAAAATCAACTGATGCAATCCATCACACCAATAGGTTAAATAAGAAAAACCGTATGATTATAT
>NW_017732494.1:151015-161909 GCF_001890085.2 Hipposideros armiger | reverse complement strand
CCCCGCCCCCCGGCGAGACCTAGCCTTTCCCAGGATAATCAGCACCCATGAGGCAGCAGGACAGTAGCCGGGACCTGACTAATGGTCACAGGGTCAGGAACCTCTGGCAGGCTGCAGATAACATCACATCTTGACCTAAGTTATGTTTCAGCTCCTGAGCCCTAAGGTAGAACGACCCCCTGGCTACTTTCTCATGAAACCAGACAGAGGGACGCCTGAACAGATCTCAGAACTGTCCTCAAAACCTGAAGAGATGATTTATTACCCTTACCTCTCCTCCCAATCAGCTCCCAATATGACCCTGAACCCCTAACCCACAGGGTCTTGTGATTTTGCCCTATAGAATCTGTAACCTACATGCCATTTGGGAGGTTGGGCTTTTGAGCATTAGCTTCCTGGGTGGCTCCATTCATAATAAAATAACCAATCTTTCTCCACTGCAATTCTTGGTGTTTGGCTCTGTTAACATCAAGTGCACAACTCTTTCTGTTGGGTAACATTATCATACATAATGGTGAGGAACGAAATACTTTCCCACTAAGGAGCAAGGCAAAGATGTCCCTTCTCACCATTCCTATTCCACACTGTACTTGAAGTCCTGGCTGACGCAGTAAGACAAGACAAGGAAATGAAAGGTATTGATTGGGAAGGATGAAATAAAACTGTGTTAATAGATGACATGATTGCCTATGTAGAAAATTCGAAAGAATCAACCCCAAACTATTGGAATTAATAGCAATTATAATATTGGGTTGTCAGAAAAGTCATGACGTATTTTTTCTATGTTTTTCGTTGCAAAAATGCGTCATGACTTTTCCAACAACCAAATGGGTTTACAGGATATAAGATTAATATACAAAAGTCAACTGCTTTCCCACATATCAGCTAAGAAAAGTTGGAATTTGAAATGTAAAATAATACTATTTATATTATAAAAAAACTGAAATACCTAGGTGTAAATTTAACAAAATATATACAAGATCTACATTTAAAAAGTTCAAAATTCTAAAAAAAATAAATCAAAGAAGATGTAAATAAATGAAGTGACAGTCCATGTTCACAGATATAGATAGGAAGACTCAATATTGTCAAGAAAGCAGATCTTCCCAGCTTGCTCTATAGATTCAACACAATTCCAATGAAAATCCCACCAAGTTGTTCTGCAAATATAAACAAACTGATTATTTAAAGTTTATATGGGAGATCCCAATGTTAACACAATGGCAAAAGGACAAAATTAGACTTTTTTTGGTCAATTTCAACAGTGAAATTGACATTACTCAACTTCAAAACTTAGTAAAAGGTAAAGTAATCAAGACAGTGTGATACTGGCAAGAGAAGAGAAAAATAGAACAGTGGAATGGAACAGATCATCTAGAAATAGATTCACACAAATACAGACAACTGACTTTTGACAAAGTAAAAATAGTTCAAAGGAGAATGGACGCCCTTCATCAGAGTGCTGAAACAACTGGACGTTCACATGCAAAAAGTTAATCTACACAATGTCCTTATACTTTCACAAAAATCAACTCAAAATGGAAAACAATAGAAAACCAAAATTATAAAACTCCTAGAAGATCAGACAAGAAAAAAAATCTAGGTACCCGTGGGTTTGAGGGTGCATTTTTTGGATAGACCACCAAAAGCATAATCCATGAAAGAAAAAAATAATTATTTACACTTCATTGAAATTAAAAATGTCTGCTTTGTGACAGATATGCAAAAAAAAAGAAAAAAAAAAAACCAAGCCAGATTGAGAGAAAATCTTTGCAAAATACTTATCTGATAAATGTTATCCAAAATATACAAAGAACTCTTACAATGCAAGAAGAAAACAACCTAATTAAAACACAAACTAAATAAAAATCTAAACAAACACCCCATCAAAGAAGATATACAGATGGCAAATAAAACTATGAAAAGATGCTCATTATCATATGTTATCAGGGAAATGTAAATTAAAATAACAATGGGATAGATACTACTACAAACTATTGAGAATGGCTAAAATCCAAAGCACTGACAACATTAAATGCTGGTGAGCATGAGGAGTAACAGGAACTCGCATTCATTTTTGGTACAGTGCAAAATGGTACAGCCACTCTGGAACACAGTTTGTATGTTTCCTACAAAACTAAACATACTCTTACACAATTCAGCAATTGCGTTCCTTGGTATTGACCCAAATAAGTTGAAAACTTATGTCCACACAAAGTCTGCACATGAAAGTTTATAGCAGCTATTTATTATGTGTCAAAGTTGGAAGTAACCAAGAAATCCTTCAATAAACAAATCATGGTAAATCCAGATAATGGAATATTAAAAAGGAAGCTCTAAAAAACAAACAAAAAAAAAGGGCTATTAAGCCATGACAAGACAGGGAGGAATCATAAATGCATCTTAAGTGAAAGAAGCCAATCTGAAAAGGCTACACACTGTATGATTCCAACTAAATGATACTCTGGAAAAAGCAAAACTATAGAAACAGTAAAAAGGTCAGTTAAGGTGGCGGAAAGGAGGGATGTATGGAGCACAGGGAATATTTAGGGCAGTGAAATTACACTGTATCATCCTTTAATGGTAGAAACATATCATTCCATAGACTGTACAATACAAAAAAATAAACCCTAACATAAATTATGAACTTTGAGTGATAATAATGTGTAAGTTCATAAATTATAACAAAGGTACCTTACTAATACAAGATGTGAACGATACGGGTATTGTGTTTAGGGGGAAAGGAGGCATATGGGAACTCTGTACTTTCCATTCTTAGGTAAGCCTAAAACTATTCTACAAAAAATAAAATCTATTAATTAGAAAAAAAAAAAGAAGAAAAACAGCAGGGAAATGATAATTACAAAATTCCGGGAGGTGGTTACCAATTTGAGGGAGACAAGAGATGAGTTAAAGAAACACATAGGCTGATGCAATTGCATTGGTGATGTTCTAGCTCTTAAGCTGGGTATTAGGATGGCAGATACTCATTTTATTATTATAAATAATAAACTTATTATTTATTATTTATTACCTATGCCTCATAACTTGCATATGTAATAAATGTGCTTGATTACTAAGTCAAATATATAAAGAAAAAATTCTACATTGAATACATGCGTATATGTCCTCCTTCATGAATATGTGACTAGAAAGCAGAGCACCCTCTGCATACAATATTTTACATACAATAAGGCATATATAAATATTAGTTAATAAATTTCCTGTGATTGTGTACTCTAGGTAGGCAACATAGTATAGCAGAAAGAATACTGGGTTTAGACCTCTGCCTTAACTCTGTTTCTGCTTTTTATTAGTTTTGTGAACTTGTGCAACCATATTTAGTCTCTCCATTTCTGATCTTTTGAATAGAAATAATAATCATAATTTAAGCACTTTATGAAGAATGATATATATAAAACATATGTAAAGTAGACACTGATAATTAAATGTACAAAAGAAATGTTAATTCACTTCTAGTTACATTCTGAAAATTCTGAGGGCAAGTATAGCAAAAAATTTAATGGCACATGATAAGCCAGCGGTTCTGAACCTTCCTAATGCCGCAACCCCTTAATACAGTTCCTCATGTTGTGGTGACCCCCAACCATAAAATTATTTTCGTTGCTATTCTATAACTGTAAGTTTGCTACTGTTATGAATCGTAATGTAACTATCTTTTTGTTTTCCGATGGTCTTAGGCAACCCCTGTGAAAGGGTCGTTAGACCCCCAAAGGGGTCGCGACCCACAGGTTGAGAACCGCTGTCTAAGCGAAATAAGTCACACTGAGAAAGACAAATACTATATGATCTCATTTATATGTGGAACCTAAAGAACAGAATAAACAAAACAGAAATAGTCTCAAGAGATATAGGAGAAAAACAACAACTGATGGTTGCTAGATGGGAGGGGGGAGGGGAGTAGGGGAGAAGGTTAAGGGATTAAAAGTGCAAATTGGTAGTTACAGGGATATGAAATACAGTATTGGGAGTATAATCAATAATGTTGTATAGATTATGTGGTGTGCCAGATGGGTGCTGGACTTATCAGGGAGATCACTTCATAGACTGTGTAGATGCCTGACCATTGCGCTATACACCTGAGGCTGAAGAAGAACAGTGCTGAATGTCAATTATAACTTAATATATATATACTGGGGGTGCCAAAAAAAAATGTATACAAGTGGACACTTTGGTCAACGTTGCTCAAACAGTAGTTCGTCATAATCAGAAGCATCGGGATGCTGATGGCAAACACTTTGAGCACCTCTTGTAACTGCAGAAGACAAATGTGACTTGCATTCATCTTTTGTTATTGGGTTATATTGAGTATTACAATTTTAACACAGTTGTTCCTTTCTTAAAATGTGTATACATTTTTTTGGCACCCTCTGTACATATAGTCATGGGTTGTGGAGTACAGCATGGGGAATATAGTCAATGGAATTGTAACAGCTACATACGATGTCAGAGGGATAAAGATTTGGGGGAGGGGATATCACTTTGTGAGCGGTGTAAATGTCTAACTATTACATTGCTTTGTACACCTGAAACTAAAAAAACAAAACAAAACAAAACTTAATGGCACAGGCTAGAGTCAGAATGCCTAGAATGGCTTTAGTATGACTACTATGCCTCTGTTTCATAAAATGGAAATGATAGTAGTAGTATTTCACAAAGGTTAAATAAAATAACTTGTGTTATGTGTTTAGAATAATACATAGTATTATTATAAGTATAGTGTTAGTAGAAATAATTATTTTATCATTACTATGATTATATTGAGCTGAAGTCACTAGAAAAATGTTTACATTTAAATGAGCTCTTCTTAAAATTCTACCTGTGAGCTAATACTTACACAGATGTAAATAATTCATCATAGGTGCATTTCTACAGTGTTTTCATATATATAAAAGCTTAAAATAAAAAAATAAAATCTGTCTTGTCATATGTAAGGGCCTAACACAAAAACAATGATTAAATTAGTGAAGTATTGCTATTGATCGAGATAAACAATGTTACTATATAATGATTAGTGACTTTAGTCTGATTAAGCAGAAATCCTTACTATAAAATAGGAATATAACTTTCAAGCAAAAGAGAATTTAGTGACAAGACAATGAAAAGATACGACATAGAATATGAATATATCAAATATATAAATAGCTTCAAGTAAATGACTAGAAGATTAAAGTTTAAGTGGTGTGTCAGAATATACCCTAAAACAGCCTTAAAAATAAAGATAAGGAAGTTAAGCTTGCTTGGTCAGTACGATTTTCACTGGAAAGCTAACTGGCAAAGGTTTAACTTCTTTCCACATGTTTTAGGGGCATATTCTACTTACTAGTTAATAATGTCTTTGGGCCTTAAATGAACTTATTTATAAAATGAAAATAATCTGATTAACACACAGGGTTACTGGTAAGGTCAAATATGATACCATATACGTGAGATTTAAAAAATTGTCATGGTTTACCTAAATATGGCCATATTAGTACTAATTATAAGGCAGTTCTCGTTACTTAGGTGTATACGTATCTGCAAGTAAAGATATAAAGAATTGTAAAACACTGCAAAATATGAAGTCCAAAAATGAGACATTTTATTTGTTCTAAAATACTTGTTATTCTCCTAGAAGAATCATTTCCTATTTTCAGTTTTAAAGCAGAAGAGCCTTGTTGCAGGTAAAATCTTACAGGAAATCTCAATCTACAAAACAAGTAAAATAACTGATAACCTTTTAAACCTTATCTCTTAAGCCTTTCTGCTGCCCTACAGCTCCTGGGATATTTTATCTAAAGCAAAGAGAACAGCTAGAAACCCAGGTTCTGAGCTTGTCTACACATCAAAACACATCATATTGTATTGCACCACTTTAGAAAACTCAAAATGGTATCCTGGTGGGGTCAAGAATGTGCCAGGGTCAACCTGTCTTTGTGCTCCATGACAGCCTCGTTCAGTAACCACTCTACACCTGTTTAGCCATCTTTAAAACAGGAACTAATACTACTGACTTTGTAGTTATTTTATTGAAGGTTCAATGAAATAACATATAACAACAGTCTGTGTGGCAGATGTGAAGACCAGTGAGAAGCATGCACTCATATCTGACAAAATCATGAAACAGCTATCTCTAAGGATGAACTGGAGTGAGTGGATTAAGTGTGTGATGCATCTTTTGAAAATGTATAAAATTCAAACATCCACAATTTATTTTGCCCCTATTGGTAATAAATTAAATTGTATTAGAGTCTTGGCAAAATAATGATGTTTATTCTAATTGCAAATCAAAAAATAACATGAATACCTTCACTGCTTTTGGCTAAAAAATAAACAAACTTGTTAATTGGCTAATCTGATAAATCTGATCACAATTTTAATCAATTCCATCATTTCAGATTTCTAAATCCTTCTATAATGATTCATCATATAAACAAAAACTTGAAATCATTCAACTTAAAAATAAAGACATAACAAAGTACTCTCTAGACCAATTATAAATGATACCAATGATATTTTTACATGCTTAACATAAGGTGGGCAAGGTGCTTTGGGGGCATCTTCCAAAGTCACTCCTAATTCTAAGGCTATATATATCTGGCCTTGTTTATCACCCACAACTACAGTAAAAACAAAATTAATATGACTAAGGCAAGATATAACCCTGAATTGCCACAAAGAATAATTGGTAATATATTTTCTAACAAATAATGCACACACATTTATACTAAAAAAATAACTAGGACTCTTAAACAGTATTGTTGACTGAAATTTTTATTAGAATATCTTTTAAAGTTTTGTATTAAATAGCACTGTTTGAAACATTTTGGATAGTTTCAAAAAGCCTTTTTTCAGATTGCTAAATAATAATACTCTTAATACACAATATTATAAATGTATCTAGTTTGGAATCCACTCAATAAAAATTAGAGTTAATTCACTCTGATTGTCCTACTCAATTTTGTTTTTAAGCAAGAAAAAGATTCTGAATATTTTCCTACAACTTTCCTATGAAAGTTAAGCTTCAATAAAAAAATTTAGAAAGCAATAAAGATTTAGTAGCTATTGCTTATATTGAACAGGAAAACCAAAACAGTTCTACGAAACCACATCACAGTCCCTTATTCATTTCCTTTTTTGAAGATATTTAGGATTAGCAGAAACAACTTAAAAGTTACTTTTCTGTAATCATACAATTCTGTATTCTATAAATACTCTCTTAAGATTAAACTTTCAGAAATTGTATAATTTTGCATAATGTCACCATAAAAATACTAGCAAATACAGAATTTGAAATTATTGGCTAAGATTTACCAGAGTATATTTATGATTAATTGGTTGATGTCTTCTCCCTTTTTTCCCATACCAGAGCCGAGACATTTCCTTTCCAGGGCAAATTAAGTTACATCAGCTCTTGTAAGAACTGTTTTAAAAAGCATTCTTCCTCTGTCAGGGATAAATTTCCAGCACAAGAGCCCTTCCTACTACAGTGACAAAACAGTTTGCTGGAGACAAAGATTTGATTGACAACACAAAGAGCTAATCACTAAGTAGTGTCCATTGCAAAGAGAGTCCTGAGTGGAGACTGTAAAGCTGGGGAGGGAAGAGAGGGTTTCCCATGCTAAGTTTGGTTGCGCGGTACCCAAATGTGCAAAGAAAGGGCTCAAAAGTTTAAAGACACAGAGCATGTATTTCCAACCACCAGTACACTAAGAAATACACCAAAAATATCTTAGTCATAAAAAACTAGTAAGCATAGTTGCCAGAGTCCCTCCCAAAGTACACAAATTATTTCAATTAACATTGTGTTGTTTGCTCATATAATCATAAAATTCTGTTCTTTGTTTAGATTTCAGAGTCCTATAAAATTTCATCTTTTGTGAGCATTTTTAAGCAATGAAATGTTCTTTGAGGATCCTTCACCCCTCAAATTTCATAGAATGACTACGTAAAAACAAACCCAATCGACTACAAATAAATCCTACACAAATATTCAAAATGACCTGAAAATTCCTTTGCCTGTTACACAGTCCATTTTTAAACTGCACTTTCTAACATCTAATTTCTTGAAAAAGTACTTATATTTATTATGTCTACATAGACTTCACTAACCAGTGGTATGCTGAATATAACCGAGTAAGTGAAATTTTAGGATTAAATATCATTATAGCTACACATTAAAATTGTCTAGAGCTCCATTTTAACTAGAGAATCAATGTCATAATAGTACATCTGAAGATTTCCTCCGTGTTAGGCCAAGCCCGCTCCTCCCCTTTATCTTGTACTGTACACACAATGACACCCTTCGTACACACACACCGTTCTAGTACACACAACGCTGCACCGCACCCTCACCACACCTTCCTCCACATTCCAGCTTGTGCATGCACAGCACAGGGCACACCCCACATTGAACATCTCCCCCCTCCCCAACCAGCCCCAGCCCACCTACCCCAAGATCTCTTTCCCACAAGCTCTCATAAGTGCATTATAACCATCTGCACACTGGTCTTACTACATACAGAGTCCCATCACACCTCCACACCACCCTCGTCACTGGACTCCCCTGCATACACCAACATTACAGAATTAGATGGTAGGGGGTGCCATTTTGGAAACCTAGTCATTCCTTAACAGCCAGACTTCCTAACATTAAAAATATTAGATGTGTACCAAAGTGTGATTTAAGTGAGATTTTTCACACACACACACACACACACACACACACACACACACACACACCCAAGCAGGATAGCCTATTTTGCTGGTTGTCTACTCAGTATACATCACCGAAGCTTCTTCTAATACAACTTTGATTTTGCTCAGATACCTTTTCAGTCATGTTGTTTTTGAGAAGGCTGCCTTCACGCCTGGACAGGATGTGTCCTGACAGATCTAAACCAGTGGCTCTCAAAGTTTAGCCTGCATCAGAGTTACCTGGAACATTTGTTAAAACACAGAATGCTGGGCTCCAAAACCAGTTTCTGGTTAAGCAGATAGAATGGGGTCTGAGAATATGGATTTTTAATAATTAATTCCTAGATGCTGCTGATACTCATAGTCTGGAGACCATACTTTGACAACTAAATCACAATGAAATATCACCTCACACTTGTCAGAATGGCTATTGTCAAAAAGACAACGACAAGGTTAGTGGGGATGTGAAGCATCTCCTTTTGTAATATATTGGTGGGAATGGAAACTGGTACAGACACTGTGGGGAACAGTAGAGAGGTTCCTCAAAAATTTAACATAGAACTACCATATGATGCAGCAATTCCACTTCTGAGTAAATTTATTCAAAGAAAATGAAAACACTAATTCTAAAAGATGTATGCACCTCCATGTCCATTGCAACATTATTTACAATAGCCAAGATATACAATGGAATACTATTTAGACATAAAAAAGAATGAAATCTTGCCATTTGCGACAACATGGACACTAAAGACATTAAACACCTTAGGGACATTATGCTAAATGAAATAAGTCAGAGACAAATACCGTATGATCTCACTTACATGTGAAATTTAAAACCACCACCAAAAACACCCAAGCTTATATAGCTAAAGATTACAGATTGGTGGTTGCAAAGGGGTGGACAACTGGGTGAAGGGAGTCAAAAGGTACAAGCTTCCAGATATAAAATAAATAAGTCATGAGGGTGTAATACACAGCGTGGAAACTACAGTAATAGTGTAGTGCATATTTGAAAATTGTTGAGAGTAGATCTTAAAAGTCCTTATCACAAGAAAAAACATTTTTTCTTAACTATGTATGGTGATGAATGTTAAATAAACTTATTGCTGTGATCATTTTGAAATATATACAAACATTGAATCATTTTACTGTACACCTGAAACTAATATGCTATAGGCAATTATAACTCAATAAAAAAAAACTGGTTTAAGCGATTTTGAGTGTGTTTTTCTGCTTCTTGAAGCCAAATGCTTCTTAATTAACATAGTATCTAGCAAACATAAAATGAGCCCAGTAAATCTCTTTCTTGCCTTTTCTTTTTTCATAGTGTTCAGAAAACATATTAGGTCATTTAAATTTGTCCAGACAACCCAGAGCTTGAAGCAGATGTCAATTTATCATTAATGCAAAATGAAAGACTACAAAAGGAGCGCTTTTAAAAACATAACTAGTTTCAAGACTGAACATAATCTGCTCCTATAACTCAGATACTCAACATAATAATCTTTTTTCCTCTACTTTCTTTATTGGGGCTGAAATTATTGAATTACCTTTCATCTGATTTCCTCAGTTGGGAGTGGCCCACTAGAAGCAGTAATACATGTTCTACCCTACTCAATACTTAAAGAAATATTTTAGAAGTAATTTTAATACTTCAAATCATAAACTAGTCGGTCATTTATCCATCTTGTCTCTTCTCATAATCCTTATTAAATAATATTTTGGACTTTTAATGGAAATTTTATAGCCCATAATTTCTGGCTAGTAACTGAGGAAAAAAATTAACAGGGAAAGCAAAGCATTGGTTCAAAACTTTCTTGAGGTAGATAACATCCTCATTTAACATTATTAATAGTCAAAACAGGCCATATTTGGCATAATTCCTGCATGCCAAATGCTAATAAGAGAAAATACATGAATAGTCTAGAGCTAGAGATGTAGTCTACAACACAGTACCTGTAATAATACTGTATTGTATACTTGATAATTTGCTAAGAGACTAGATCTTACGTTAAGTGTTCTTATTACAAAATAATAACAATAAAGAGGGTGGGAAAAAAGATTTTGAGTTGACAGATATGTTTGGCATACACTGTGGTGATGATTTTTTACTTGTCTCCAAACTCATCAAGTCATATATATTAAATATGTACAGCTTTTTGGATGTCAAGCATACCTATCAATAAAGTAGTTT
>NW_017732494.1:113256-150900 GCF_001890085.2 Hipposideros armiger | reverse complement strand
ACACACACACACACACACACACACACACACACACACACACTCTGTAATTGCCTTTAGGAGAAATGTGACCTCACTCTATTTAGTGACTTAGACACAGATACTACTTCCACGGTGAACAACATCAATTCTGTACGGATCTTGCTGACTAGGCTGAGAAGAGATCAGGAAGGTTTTGTTTTGCTTTACATATTGACTCAATTTTAATTTTGGCATTACTTGTGTTTAATTTTTAAAAACCCATGTGTTTAATAAAACGAACACCAGTATACGCTTTATCTGGTAGCTTAAGAAATAAAATATTAGCCAAACAATTCAAGCCTCCTGATACTGGTGCTTCTTGGAAGTTGCAGCAATTCCAAACTGTTGGCCATAGTCTTCTCTGAGTAACCTAATAAACAAACATGTCAATCACTCTACTTAATTAATGACAATCAAGAAAACAGAACTAACTCCACATGACAATCACCACATACTAGCAAAAAACCAAATCCAATAAGGACATAATATGACAAATTTTACAGCCTACAATGCTAAGTTTAGGTTAAATATTTTATATTCATATAATTTAAATGGAGAACCTAAAAATTAATATAAAAATGTGAAGATTCTATAAATGATTTTTAAAAACTACCTAAGCCAGAAAGCAGATTCTAAAATATTTTGAGTAACTACAAAACCTTTGCACAGGTTTATGTAACAAGTAGTCGATATATTTACATTTACACTTACACTGAAATGAATGACCTAAGATTTGAGTGTTTGAGAAAATGTGAGCAATGTCAAGCACCTAAAAATGAACAAGTCATCTCAGAAATCAAAAATCAAATGGAACATATTTTTATCAATACTTCGGCAAGGGTGAGAAGTGGGGTAAACCAGAGCAATGTTCTAATACTAATCAATACTTTTGAAAATGAAACACTAATATGTTATATAATCTTTTGGCATATAATCTTAGTAAATTCATATTTTTTAATTTAATCAATAAGCATAACTTCAAAATAAATCAATTAAAGCTAATGAATATAAAGCTAATGAATAAAGTCAATTTCTTTCTTGTTTTTATCATCCTAGGTACACTGAATGCTTTAATTAGTAGGTTTGGAGTATAAAAGATAGTGAACTATAAGTGGTATAAAATTAACTTTAGAGTGAAAAGAATGGAAAACTTTTTCTGCCAGTTTGTATCTCAAAAGGAGTGAAATTCAACCCAAAGGGAGTAGGACAACAAGCAAGTTTAGCTTAAAAAGACCCAATTTTAAGGCCTGTGCCATCAAGTAGCAAGAGTGGGCACACCCAACACGTGATACTTTGAAACCTAAAACTTTCAGAGGATTCCACTAGGAAGCCTCTTGGAGTTTGTACTTGAGGCTGAGGATGATATGGCCCAAGGATGCAATAAGAGTCATGACACATGGCGACAGGATACAATTGACCTGTATTATTACTGCAGCATCATTTTTTATGGTAAGGAATTAAAAAACTTATTTTTATATTACATCAAGTAAATTAGGAATGTAAAATTCACATGAATCTTAAAGATAAAACAGGTGTCAAAGATATTTCAGGCTTACTGTGGGAGCCACTGCTTTCGACTACACTACTGAGCTCTTGGGTACTTGTTAAGTCCATCAGACTTTAAAGAGTACTTAATGGACAAATTAAAGAGGTGCAGTTCAATGAATTATAGCTTGGTATGTATACTCAAAGGCACTATAAGAGGAGGGATTATCAAGACATGTGATAGGAGTCCTTTGGTATGTAAGGGAGCTATGCCTGGAGTAATTGCATCAGCATGGCTAATACTGATAAGAAAACATGTTTTAAAAAAATCAAGGCACAAATGATTAAAGAAATCTTCCCCCACAGTGAACCAAATTTATGCTTTTGATGTGCAGATGAAACATCAAAAATAGGAATATTTTGAAAAATATTTTATACAGTATAACTTGCATGACAGAGACCTGATAATTAAACTATATTATGATCAATAGTCTGAAAGAAACTTCCAGTCTTAACATTGCGTAAGTTTAAGGCAACACCTTAAGTGGTGGCATGGGTTATATAATAGTGATTTTTCCATCTGTAATATACAATGTAATCACCTGAGGAGCTTTAAAGATTACTGATAAGTAAGTGCCACACCTCATGACTCTGATTTAATTGGTCTGAGGTGACCTTGGGCAATAAGAGTTTTGGAAGTTCCCCCAGATGATTCAAAGGTTCTGCCAAGGTTGAGAAGATGGTGTGCTAAAAAGAGTACAGACTCTGAATTACAGATTAACTACTAAGATTTACATGAGAATTTTAGCCAAATAAGAAACAAGTTTAGAGAAATTACCTCTATAATAAAGATGACAGTCTATGGTTAAATGGGTTATTCTATATATTCACTATCAATTTATAGAAAATTCAAGGTGGAAGAATATGCTAATAACACTGTGGGGATGCCATCAGCAAAATCCAAACTGTGGGACAGTCTACAGGAAAAATCTGATTTCTTAAAAATTAAAATTACAAGGACAACAGGAATAGCAAAGAAATGGAGAAAGAACCTAGATTTACAGAGACTTAAGAGACTTAATTTTAACTATTAATAACTGAAATGCTTGGATTTTAGTTGGATCTTGATTCAAATAAGCTAAAAATACACTCATATTACATACATTTTAAACATTTTTATGACATTTGAAGAAATGTGAACAACTGGGGAAAAGGATTACAGTTGAAATAAGCTGATAAAGCTGAGTGATTGGTATATGCAAATTCATTATACTATTAATATCTATTTTTGTATATTTATAAAATCAAAGCACTATCATTAGGAAACAGTAGGTGTCAACAGGCTCTTTCCCCACCTTTACCTCAGTACCTTGAAACACCATTAGAGCACTTCCCTTTCTAGTGAAAATCCATAAAAACAATCTCCATCAAAAAGTAAAAAAGTAAGTAACATTTTTCACAAACTGTAACATTTTTCACAAACTGTAAAGCCCCACATAAAATATTATCCTCACTACACATGCTCTCCTGTCTTCCTGTTATTGGATACTGGCAGAAACCAGAGGAAAAGATTCTGTAATAAGTCATTCCTTTTCAGTGGAAAGGTATGGTTATTAAAATCCCCGAAACAGAAGATTCATAACTAACAAACTCAAGATATTAAGGCTAAAAAAACAACAACAAAATAACATGGTTGAGGTAACCTGATGTTTTATGCTAACTATATTTACATTAACTAAATAGAATAAAGGGTATATACTAAAAAATATCAATCTCACTGGTATACATTTGAATTATATAAGTATGGTAATTCTCATATTCTTTCTCCCAATATTCAGAAACCTTAGTTCTGATGTATCATTAGAAGTTCTTACTCCTGATCTCCTTAAAATTTGGCTAACTTTTCACTTTCTTAGTAAACATAGGTTTCTGCTGCTCTCACCTCTCTCTGGAATTCACTCTACAAATAAATCTCTAGTACTGATCTCCTTTCTTCATTTCTCATAATTTCTAATTCTTAAATTCTAGCCTTCCTAATTATCTTCAATAAGACTGACTTTCAATTTGCATGTTTTGGAACTGAAATTGTTTCAAATGTTATAGATTTTTTCTTATTACGTCAAGTACACATTTTAGTAATTTGTTTATGAATGCTTTGACATATTTTAGGATAATGACGAGGATAGTGTAGGATTTAGAAAGAGTTACTAATAAAGTTAAACAGTGGAAGTACCAGGGAAAATAATCCTGGAAAAGATTAAAAATGAAGATAATAAATATTTTCAGATTATCATGGTATATAGAAAATTATTGTTATTGATGTGCGCCAGAAGGAAGAACAAAGACAAATGGATTAAACTTACAAAGGTATGCTTCTTTAAATTCACTCTAAAAAAGAACTTTCTAATAGAGTTGTCCTAAAATGAAAAGTATGCCCTTTGAGTAATAAACTTCCTATTGTTGAATATGTCAAAGTAGAACCAAGAACAGTGTAAAATATAAAATGAAAGAGGCTGGAATGTCAGTTAATTCCAACTTCCACAGTCTACGGCTTTATGACAAAATATTTACTACAACTGACATAAGAACTTATTTTAGGATATAGACCAATTTTGAAAGATGAATAGAAGTTTTATATCCTATTTTAATGTATGCCCAAATTTATTCATTAATTAATACATACCTACACTGCTCTTAGATCTGAGGCTTAGTAGGGTATGATACTGACAAAACCAGCCCTCACGGTGTTCATACAGGGAGGGGGACAGGAAAGAGGCAAGGGAAGTGGGAGTGGGAATAAGTTTACCATATGCAGGTTTCCCAATGTATACATTGCGGGTTACTGATATATTTCTGCCCAAATAACGGGGATAATAAAGATCTCCTATGCATCACTGATGCTGAGCAAGAGTGAGTAGACCAGATAGTTTTAATCAAACACTAATGCCTAAGTTGATAGCCATAATAAATTCATCCTAAATTACAAGTCACCTATTCTCGATCCCTACTTAGGCAGAAAAACCCCCTAAAAATATCACTTCACATTTTGAAGTACTCTTATTTTATATAAGTGCTCTAGCCAAATTCCTTTTGTAAAACATCACTTTAACACTTAAAATATTTTCTTATTTCATTATACATTTGTTCAAATTCACAGAATGTACAACACCAAGAGCGACTTTTGAATGAAAAAAATGTACTTTTTAGGTACTCAGTAACCATCAGAGACACTAGAGCAGTACTGTAAAAGAGAAATACAAGACCTATGCAATTATAAATTTTCTAGTAGCTATGTTAAAAAAAAGGTTAAAATGATTTCAATATATTTAACCTAATATATACAAAATATTATGATTTCAACATAATCAATATATATATAAATTAATATTTTACATTCTTTTTTTATTTCAATTCTAAATCTTTAAAATACAGTGTATATTTTATATTCACAGGACATCTCTATTCAGACTCGCCACATTTCAGGTGTTCAATAGCCACATGTTGCTGGCGGCAATTGTATAATATCTTTAGGAATTAGTATATTTTACACTGCAGCACATCTAAATTCAGACACTAAATTTTCACAGAAAATACTTGATGTTACTGAGATTTAGATTTATTTAGGTCATATTTAGATTTCATGAAAGTTAGGGTTGAAAAAAGATTCATAAACCCAAGTTGTTCCAAACATTTAAAGGTTATCCAATAACTGAGTCAATTATCGGTTTCAAACTTTAATTAAAATTAAATAAAATTTAAAATTCCACGTTTTAGTTGCATATTAGCAACATTTCAAGTACTCAATAGCCCTATGTGGCTAGTGGCTACCATACTGGACACTGTAGCACTATATCTAGAAAATGCAGTAAAGTTTCTGAAATTGTTTTCCTTCCATTTTCTTTTAATTTGAATCAATTCTGATTGTAAACAGGTGAGGAGACATTTATTTTTTCTTTAGAAATTAAAACTCACAGTCTTCCACAAGAACTGAGACAGTTCCTTTGAACCAAAACTGTCAACAGTCAAATAACCTTAATAGTCTATTATTTCCAAAATTAAGTGCTTCAACCCCAGTGGAGAGAAAGCTCCCAATTCCCTTACTTGATTGAAAATATTGCCATCCACTTTTTACCCAACTCAAAAACTTCACCATTACTTGGTTGTTACTAAATTCAGTCTTACTAGCTATTGATACCTTTAGCTATTTCATCCCCTTCTAACGCTACCTTCAACTGTTGCTGCCTGCACACAGGTACATTTCTTGGATCACCTGGGCTATTTTAAAAGCCTCCTAAAACTAATTTTAAATACAAAGGGATGATTCTCTATATAGGAACATCCATGTAACCATCATCCAGAATAAAATATAGAACATCTCCAGTACTCTAAAGTTCCCTCCTGCCCCTGTCCACCCAATAACTCCTGAAACAGGTAGTCTGATGGACTTTTGACTAGTTTATGTAAATGGAATTATACAGTACATACTCTTTTTTATGTGATTTGGCTTTTTTTACTAAACATATTATCTGTGAGGTTCATCTACGTTGTTGCCTGTGCGAGATCTTTTTTATTGCCATATTATTTGGAATTTTACGAATATTCCAATATTTATTTATCCATTCTCCTGATAGGCATTCACGTGGTTTCCAGTTTGGGGCTATTTGTGAATAAAGCTGGTGTGAAGATTAATAATGTTGGTTTACGTATTAAAAGAACCAAAAATAAATGCTCAGTATATGTGTTACCTCTTTCCCTCCGTTATACTAAAGGAACCGTAGAAACACAGATAGACTTTAACACATTCAAAATCAGGTTCACATTTTAAACAAGACTTGCCATGTATACCTTCAAACATTATACATGTTAAGTGCATGCACAATACATTTATATCACATAAACAACTACAAACATTAACAACAAATGAACACAATTTGACCCCATTTACTATCACATTTTAGCATCTGCTCTATATTTTCTAATGCATCAAAGAGATTAATCCAGGCAATCACACAACAGAAAAACCAGTAACTGTCACCCTATCAATCCCACAAGACAAAGCATGTAAAACATGCTATGTATTATTAAAACATGCATCCCCAGGAGGGGTTGCAGGAAGTTGGTTAGTGTTAATTTGGCCACATAGATGAGTTCATTAAATTTGAGCACATAACATTTTTACTATTTTGTAAAATCAGCATCAGTTTCTTTCCAAAGTGTTGATACTACATTCACGTCAAAATAATGCTTGGGTATGGGCTTAGAAAAGAGTGCTAATTTGCATAAATGTGTTAAATGAATGCTGTACTAGCTCCACGCAGGAGGTAACATTAAAATGAGTCAAATCTAAAAAAGTTTATGAAAGTCAGTATAACAGTAATTAACATTATTCTAAAATGCACTCAGTAAGTCATCTGATTGCTGATATGTTGCATCTTTAGTATTTTAAGGCAAAAGAAAAATGACAAAAAGTAATAAACCAAAGATACAAATCAGATTCATTCAATAAAACGCATGGAAAGTAAGCCTTTAAAAAATTCTTTTGTAGAAAGATCTCCATGAAGCTATAAAAATTCACACAAAGGAAAAAGATGAATGAAAGCTTCACATTTTCCTCCTTACCTCCCATTCTCTGGCTGCTGCTTCATTAGTAGAATCCTCATTTGTTTCAGATTCTTCAATCTTTTTTACAACTATAAATCCTGGTTCTCTGGTATATTCACCAGTATCTTCTGCATATATTTCTGGACTCCACTGAATGAAGAAGGCATACAAGTGGTCTGTCCTGTTAGAACAAGTGACTATTAATAATAGACCTAGTGTTCTGGGCTATTAGCTAGAATTACAAAATTACATTGGTTAAATATCATGACAAAACTTAAAGACTTAAAATATACACAAAATATACTATGCTTTACTTAAAAAGATAACAAAGCTCACTACAAGAAAAATATTAATTAAAAATTTTTTTGAGTATATTAAGATTTTCCTTGGCATGTTTTTAACTAGCTCAGATGCTGTCCATGGTTATGTCTTTTCTCTTTAAAGCAACTAGTAATGGAAAAAGAAACTGAACCTACAATTTTGACATCATTTACATAATATAATTATCTAAAATATAAGTAAACAATTTACTAATTCCCTATTTTGAAACATGAATAGTAAGCAGAATTTTTCTAAGTTAACAGAAATTTAATGTCTTTTGTGTTTAACTGTAAATGATACCAGGAACACACAGTTTATTATTGGTTCAGGGATACATTATCTAATCTTTTAAATCCATTTCCCTCTTCAATTTTGTTTACTATAGGAAAGCCTGTTGTTACAAAAGGCAACTAAATCCCTGATAAACATATTTGAGGGTCAAATATACATTTCAAATATCTATGTTTTGCTGGCTTTAATTAGCATAAAAATTGAAAATTGATTACAAATTTTCCAACCTCCCAATGCCAATCAATAACAATGGTTTTGGAAATTATGTTTCCAATTTAATTATTTTTTAAAGTGTCATTTATTATGTGGCAGCTAACATTAACACACTGTTAACTTTTATCTTTCAGATAATTCATCTCTACCAAAACAGCAACTTACCTAAATTACATGTATACAATGAAGTTCAAAATCCTAATAAAACTAATTTTTAATGATCATTAACCAAAGTGCTAGGACAATATTAAAATGGAAAACTTTGTGTAAAAATTAAAAGTCAACAGTAATGAAAAAAACTAAACCCTTATGTTAGCTGTAGCTAAAGATATAAGATAAAGTGCACCTCGCTTTATTGCGCTTTGCTTTATTGCGCTTCACAGATATTTCATTTTTTACCAAGTGTAGGTTTGTGGCAGCCCTGCACCGAGCAAGTCTACTGGTGCCACTTTTCAACAGCATTTGCTCACTTCATGTCTCTGTGTTAACATTTTGGTAATTGTCATATTTCAAAATTTTTCATTATTGTATTTGTTATGGTGATCTGTGATAAGTGATCTTTGATGTTACTATTGTAATTGTTTTGGGGTGCTACGAACCACACACATGTAAGAGGGCAAATTTTATCTGTAAATATTGTGCATGTTCTGACTCTTCCACCACCCAGCCATTCCTCCATCTCTCTTCCTCTCATTGGGCCTCCCTATTCTCTCAGCAGAACAATATTGAAATTAGGCCAATTTATAACCTTATGGTGACCTCTAAGAGTTCAAGTGAGAGGGAGAGTTGCATGTCTCTCACTTTAAATCAAAAGCTAGAAATGATTAAGCTTAGTGAAGAAGGCATGTCGGAAGACAAGACAGGTCGAAACCTAGGCCTCTTGTGCCAAATAGCTAGCAAGCTGTGGATGTAAAGGAAAAGTCCTTGCAGGAACTGGAAAGTGCTATTATAGTGAGCACACAAATAATAAGAAAGTGAAACACCCTTATCGTTGATATGGAGAAAAAGTTTCAGTGTTCTGCTCTAATCCAGAGCAAGGCGATTAATTCTCTTCAATTCTAAGAGGGCTGAGAGGTAAGGAAGCTGCAAAAGAAATCTTGAAGGTAACAGGGGTTGGTTCATGAGATGTAAGGAGGGAAGCTGTCTCCATAACCTAAAATGCAAGGTGCTGACATAGAAGCTGCAGCAAGTTATCCAGAAGATCTAGCTAAGACAATGAAGGTGGCTACACTAACCAACAGATTTTCAGTGCAAACCAAACAGCCTTGAAGAAGATGCCATCTGGGACTTTCATAGCTAGAGAGGAGAAGTCACTGCCTGGCTTCAAAGAGTCAAAGGACAGGACAGACAATCTCTATTTAGGCACTAACGCAGCTGGTGACTAAGTTGAAGCCAATGTTCATTTACCATTCTGAAAATCCTAGAGAATTATTCTAAATTTATTATGCCTGTGCTTTATTAATGGAACTACAAGGCCTGGGTGATAGCACATTTGTTTACACTATGGTTTACTGAGTATTTTAAGCCCACTGTTGAGACCTACTGCTAAAAAAAAAAAAAAAAAAATTCTTTCATTGATAATGCACCTGGTCACCCAAGAGCTCTGATGGAGATGTACAATGAGATTTATGTTGTTTTCATGCCTGTTAACACAATATCCATCCTGCAACCTATAGATCAAGGTGTAATTTTGACTTTCAAGTCTTATTATTTAAGAAATACATTTCATAAGGCTGTAGCTGCCATTGATAATGATTCCTCCGACAGACCTGGGCAAAGTAAATTGAAAACCTTCTGGAAAGACTTCACCATTTTAGATGCCATTAAGAATATTTGTGATTCATGGAAGAGGTCAAAATATCAACATTAACAGGAGTTTAGAAGAAGTTGATTTCAACTCTCATGAATGACTTTGAGGAGTTCAAGACTTCAATGGAGGAAGAAACTGCAGATGTCATGGAAACAGCAAGAGAACTAGATTCAGAACTAGAGCCTGAAAATATAACTATATTGCAACAAGTTCACGATAAAACTTCAACAGATGAGAAGTTGCTTCTTATGGATGAGCAAAGGCAGTAGTTTCTTGAGATGGAAACTACTCCTGGTGAAGATGCTGTGAAGATTGTTGAAATGACAACAAAGGATTTAGAATACTACGTAAACTGAATTGATAAATCAATGGCAGTGTTTGAGAGGAATGACTACCATTTTGAAAGAAGTTCTACTGTGGGTAAAACGCTATCAAAAAGAATCGCATGCTAGAGAAATTGTTCATGAAAGGAACTTTCAGTTGATGCTGCAAACTTCTTTGTTGCCTTATTTTAAGAAATTGCCACAGTCACTGCAACTTCCAACCACCACCATCCTGATCAGTCAGAGGCCCTCAGCACTGAGGCAAGTTCTCCACCAGCCAAAAGATTATGATACACTGAAGGCTCAGACTGTTAGCATTTTTTAATTAAGGTGTGTACATTGCTTTTTTAGACATCAAGTTATTACACACTTAACAGACTACAGTATAATGTAACATAACTTTCACATGCAGTGGTCTGGAACTGAACCTGCAATATCTCCGAAGTATGTCTGTAAATTTTACATGGTGGTCACCTTGATATGACTGGGAATCTGAATATTTGGCCCTGTGCCTTTCAGGTATTCGTCAATTACGAAAAAAAAAATCACACCATATTTTTAAATCAGTCTAATCACATTTTGTTGAATGCACACATTGTAGTGTATTGTATATTTGGGTGGGAGGGGGACAGAGAAGAATTTTATCATTATATCCCTGAAAGCAGTGGTCTTAAGAGCAACATACAAAGACTTTCCAAGAAATACACAGACACTTAAGGGAATCGCTTTCTTTCACCTTCTTCTACCTTCATATGTTACTCCTCTCTCATACTCATCTGCTTGAAAGCTGTGGTCAACGTATCTTACAGAGTCCTTGTTCTCGGCTTTCACTAAAGCACTTTTTCTATTTTATTAGAAAAAGGTATACCCTCACCCATCCAGAACTTTACAATGGTACATGCCTTAAAGTATAAAAACTTCCAGGCTGCCCAAAGTTGGTATTGAGACAGGGCAACAGTCTACAGACTGGGTCCTTTGGCACATCAGGTGGTTTCTAATTCACTGATTTCCACAAAACTGAAGGAGTTTTTAATGGAGTTGTTCATTGATGATCACTAAAAATAATTTTGATGAAATATGATTAAGTAACTTTTGGAATGTAAATAGAAAACTGTTTAAAGAGTTGAGTGAGAGCTCTGAGCAACAGCGGTTCGAGTCAGCCTGAGCTGAGCAGCCGCTGAGCTGCCAACAGGTGGCAGGATGGCTCAGCTAAAAAAAAAAAAAAAAAAAAAAGAGTTGAGTGACATTATGATAATAAAGCTCTTCATAGCCTCACAGGCTTTTTTTGTGAACAAAGCTTCTCAGTACTTAAAAGGAAGAGAAGAAAAGGAGGGGACAGAGCTGAGAGGCTGAATCCCATCTCATTCTTTCAATAAACAATATTCATGGATACATAAATTAACTGGGAGAAGGGCCCATTTTTTAATTTATGTTGCTACAATCCATTATGTGTTAGTAAAATTTTAACAATAAAATTAAATTTTCTTCCGGGTTTACTTAACATTTGGAATAATGTAGTTGTTTATAGACAATTTTTTCTTGATTTCTGCATGTCTTGTGAGTAGAGGTATTGAGAACCTTTGTCCAGCTCTATCTTTTCAAGTATGTCAGCACAGGAAACATCATAGTGTAGTCTTAGAAGGTAGAAAGTATCTCAACTCTAGAGCCAAGGGTAGCCAACCATGCTTCCCATATATTATACAAGGTTTAGGTTCTCTAAACTTATGGTTCCTCTTCTGTAACATCACCCATGGCATATGCATCTGTCACTTGGTCTTCTTCACATCACACTATAGGAAGCCAGGCTCAAAGAACTCATGCAAATGCTGGTACTCTAACTACTGCAATTGTTGTGACTCTAGCATTTTCTGTTAGCATGCATTAAACTGAGGCAGACCAACTTGCTAGCTTGCAAGTAAGGTAAGCCTTAGGGCCTTTACTATTTTGACAACAGTCACAGAAAATTTTTAAATAAACGTAATTTCAGTATGTATACACACACACACACACACACACACACACACACACACACACACATAAATGTGTAAGTGTATGTAATTTGTTACAAAGAAATATAATAAGGAATAAAAATATAGTACCTTTAATAAGATTCTATGAGGTGGTATAATGGAAATATAAGTTCAAAGACAAAAGGTAATGATGTAAATTCTATTAAAGAAGAGCACATTCAAGTAGCTTTTAAAATGGATAATAGTAAAGGGCAAATTGTTATGATGTTTAGATTCTATTGGATATATTTAAAAAACGAATGTAACAGCTTAACTTAAGATGTCAGTATTTACAATACAGTGATGACAGACATCCTTCACAATTGCTTAAACTTATAATGAACATTTTATTGTGTAGGGGATACGAACAATAGTTTGAAGACCACATCCTTTTAGAAGCAAATTTAGCGCTCTATATATAGCAGGCATTTATTAAGTATTTGAAGAGATTTTAAAAAAGGGATTATACGCCATTACCTGCCTTGAAGTAGGGGCCATACCAGTTAGTGTTTTGATGAACCTTCTTGCTCTAAGACATTTTAAGAAAGTTTCCTTACTATTAAAACTAGGTATATATTCATATTTTTGTATTAAACCACAAAAGGGAATAATATTAAAAATGGGGTAAATTAAGGAGTATAAAATAGGAGCTAAATTATTTTAAATAAATTTAATGTCAGCTTTTAGTCATAAACTATTTGTTTCAAAAGTACTGTCATTGGTGTTAAGTGATAGACAAAATAATTCTAAGTCAAAGACTCTCAATCATGTTTTTAAGTTTTTGTAGTTTGATTCTTTACCTTTCTTGTGGCACAGCAAACCAATATTCATGTTTCTTATCTCTTTGTGCATACTGCTGCATTGTTGCACTTGCTTGAGATACAAATGTTTTCCTCATTGGTTTTCCAACTCTGAGACATAAAAACTTATGTAATCGATGCCTTCTCTTTTCTTTTAAAAGTGCAGAACCTAGAATTGAGAGGCAAATAGTGCTTATTCAATTTTTATCACCATGCTTAAATAGTTTAGATTAAATAATGCTTACTTCCAAACTTGTGACAAATAATTACAGAATAAAACTTCAATTTACTAATATTCATATTGGTGAATTCTCTTAAGTAACTTGTATTTTTTTTCCATCAAAGGTACAGGTATAGCAACACTAATGAACTAACAACCACTTTATGAACTAAAATTATACCTAAGGTATCAGGAAAAAATGTGAAAGCTCCAGAAACTCATTTGTTAAATTTTTGTTTGTAACAACCATCCTAAAGTAATTCCATATACATGTATAATTTTCTGCCTTTTAGGATAACAACTGAATAAGTTTGTAGTATTTTAAAAGGCTTACTTTAATATGGTTGTTACAGACAGAAATTTAATAAAATAGTTTGTGAAGCTTTTAAACACAAATAAGGGTATGATGAAAGAATCAATAATATGCTAGATTCAGCAATCTGTTTGGACAGTTTATTAAGCATGAATTATCGTTAACTCTTTCAGCCAGAGATGGTGACATAAGGTACACTAAGGGTCTGATAATAAGGTTGAATTCAGGAATCTGGTCATTAATTAGCTTTCAAAGGCAGCATACTTTGGAGGAAAAAGCACTTAGTTATACTTAAAGAGATCTGGGTACTAGTCATGATTTTTTCCTGTGTAATACTGTGGAAGTGGAAGGCACATAATCTGAACACAAGTACAGTAAAACCTTGGAATGTGAATAATGTGGTTTGCGAGTGTTCCACAAGACGAGCAAACATTTCTAATACATTTTAACTTGGTAAACGAGCAATGTCTTGCAATATGAGTAGTTTACTTCCAGAACAAATTATGCTCGCAAACCAAGGTATTACTGTATTTGCATCTGGTTAAAAAGTGAACCTTTACAATTCTTCCCATATTATGTTCCAGTTTTATATTAAGCAGTTTTATTATAAAGTCACTAAAGATCATAAATTTTGAATTATTCCCTAGTATAAAATCTCAAGTTACTTAAAATTAGTAACTTAATTGGTTACCACCAAACCTCCTTTAAAAAAACTTAAAAAAGAAGAAACTGAATGGTAATCCTGGGATACCTAATCTAAACATATCTGCCAACTTTTATCCTTTTAGTATTTTGTCATAATAGAGTCTCCTCCCATCAAACCCTGCATCACAACAAACCCGCTACAATCAAAATAGTCTCTCATATTATTAGGTTAAACAGAACCCCTTATTTTATCTTTTTCAAAGATTCTAAACATAAGGCAATCATCAGATACAACCATATCAAATAAAGATATTCATGTCAGCATTCTTTACAACTTCAACACAGAAAATATCTTAACAACATGAATTGTTAGTAACAACTGAATGTTTTAACATGAAATTGGTTAAATTACAGACCATTAAAAACCATGTTTTCAAAGAACTACAATAACATAGGAAAATGTTCAATGACATAAACTATTAAGTGAAAAAAGGAAATTACAACATTATATCCAGAATAATCCTGATTTTATATAAAAATACATATGTATAGATACATATAATATCAAAATTGTATATATGTATATGTGAACATACACAAATACACATATATACCAAAGATCAAAGATAAATATACCAAATGTTAACAATGATTATCTCTAGGTGATGAATTCCGGGTAATTTTTATAAATTTTCTAAAATCCTCCTATATTTTTGTCAAGTGATTGCTAATGAACATTCATTAGTTCTAATTAATAAAGAAAAAAATTACAAAAGGAGAACTATTCAGTCTTATAGAACTTGTTTTGAGTAAATGAATTCCTTAACATCTACTGAATATAATCCTCAGGTCTTCGGAGTGCCTGAATAATATGATGGAAAGAAAACTCAGTATTTTAAAAACTAGACCAAACCCTTGTGCACTGCTGGTAGAAATATAAAATGGTGCAGCCACGGTGGAAAAATAGTTTGGCAGTTCCTCAAAAACTTAAACATAAAATTACCACAGAATCTAGCAAATCCACCTCTGGGTACATATTCTAAAAAACAAAATTGTAAGGAGGGACTCAGATATTTGTACTCCAATATTCACAGCAGCATTACTCACAATAGACAAAAGGCTGAAATAACTTATATTTCCATCAAGGAATGAACAGGTAAAGAAAATGTGGCATAGGGGGCCGGCCGAGTGGCTCAGTTGGTTAAGAGCTCGCTCAAGAGTTTGAGCTCTGAGCAACAGCGGTTTGAGTCCTGGCCCGAGCTGAGCAGCTGCTGAGCTGCCAACAGGTGGCAGGATGGCTCAGCTACAAAAAAAAAAAAAAAAGAAAATGTGGCATATATAATGGAATATTATTAAGCTTTAAAAAGGAAGGAAATTCTGACATATGCCACAACATAGATGAAACTTGAAGGCATTATGCTAAGGGAAATAAGGTACACACAAAAGGGCAAATATAATATGATTACACTTATATGAGGTATCTAGAGACAAAAATTCATATAGACAAAAAGTAGAATGGTGGTTGCCCAGGGCCAGGGGGAGGGGAGAGTGGGGATTATTGTTTAATGGGTACAGAGTTTCAGTTCAGGAAGATGAAAAAGTTCTGGAAATGGATGGTGGTGCTAGTTGCACAACAATGTGTATATAGTTAATGCCACTGAATTTTACATTTAAAAATGGCTAAAATCGTATAGTTTATTTTATATATATTTAATAATAAAAAATTTCAAAGTTAAAAAAAAAGAAAGAAAAGCTCATACGATATAAATTGGACTAATCTGGAATCAATATTCCGATATGAATATAAAAAATGTTAGCTAAGATACCTGAGCTACACACCATTTAAGACATAATGTACTAAGAAGCAGAAGCAGTGTATATTAGAAATAAACCATAAGACTATTACTTTAATTTTTATAAGTAAACAGTACCAAGAAACATTGAATGAGAAAATGGTGTTTTGATTTATCTTTAGTGCTGCTTTTTAAAGGAAAACATTTAATCAGACAATGATGGAACTTTTCGATACTTAAATTAAAAAAATAGATTTTTATGTATAATTGTAAAAAAGATGGGATTACAACTTTGGCAATTATAACTGCAATTAGGATATTATATATGCAATGGTAAGAAGACATCTTAATGAGGTAACATACCAAGAACTAAAAAAGAAAATGGAGAAATCAAACGTATTACAGAGCTTGTATGCATTTTCAAGAAATAAACTGTTGATAGACTGTGGTGAGTCAGGAATGTTTAAACATGGTGGAAAAGATGCTAATTATGTATATAATTCACCATGGGATAAGACAACACAAGACTAGAAACCAGAGGCTACATACTTGTCCCCAGAGAAACATCAGTCAAGAGCCACCAGATTCTCCTTCAGAGTCTACGACTCAGCGGCTTTTGAGTCAGTGAGGAAAGAGAAGACAAGATGCAATGAGATGAACTTCATATACTCTTTAACACTTACCTTCTAGATCACCAGCTGCTATTTTATGCTTAATGTCTTTCTGTGACACCTGTTGGATGTTTTCCCTCTGCTGTTTAGTCTGCTGCATAGTGTGTGTTTTCCAGAGTTTCCGTAGCTCTTCTACCTCTGTCTCTGCAACCTGATTGTGCTCCTTTCCTTTTTTTCCTTTTTTGACAGCGTGCTGCTGCTTAAATTCTGTTGCTTCCCCACAAGGCACACTTTCTTTTTCATCCTGTTCTTGGTGTAGTGAATTCTCACTGAGAAGAAAATTCTGGTCTTCGTGACTTTTTACACTTACGCTTTCTTCTTTAGGGCCTGATGATTCTTGAAATTTATCTGTAGCCTGATCACTTTCTTTAGTGGCTGTTTCAAGATTATTTAAATCAGTTTTAAGAGAAAGGGCCCCAACTTCATTTGTAGGATGTCCAGAATCAGGTTTTAATGGATCAGATGAACTAGTAGACTCTGATACGGCTGTAGAACATTCTACTCCACTGTGATTGACAGTTTGCACAGACTCTGATGACGCACCAGATGATTTATCTTGTCGCAGCTCATCTGAAGAGACAAGCTCCTCCCGTATAGGAGAGAGTTCTGATTCTGTAAACACGTCTTCAGAAAGAGACTCCTCAGTGCTCCTAGGAGCAGTGCTGGCACTATCATTACCGGCATCGCGGATTCTTGAGTCTATTTCATCAGTGTTACCTCTTGTAATTTTCTTTAAATGGCAGAGGTCCCTTCCTGATAAGTGATCTATCTCTCTGTCAGTAAACAAAAGTTATTAGACTTTTTAAATTATAGTTCTTTATTTTCCACAAGCTTAACACTGAATTAATACTACTAAAAAGGATTTTCAAAAGGATGTAGCATACATCTCTTAACAGTATATCAAAATTTTTATTTATTCATATAGACCAAATAATAGTCAAGCTTTTGCATTAATTACTTAGTATCTGGGAAACATCAATGTGTGATTTCCTGAATTAATCTACCTGAGGAGAAGCTGATGATGTAAGTTTTGGGTAACACTATAATTCTAAACTAAAATTTATTCATTGATAAAATACATAAAATGAGCTTAGATACATTTTTGATTAAAATGTAAATGTCTTAATAAAGTAATACACTGATATTACACAGTCGTGCATACACACATTGTGCTTATTTAAATTTAAATAGATATTAAACTAAAACATATGGCTCAAATGCAAAGCCGAAAACCAACCTAAATAGAACTGAGACAAAACTACTTACAGGAATTCTTCAGGCTACCAACAACAGCTCTTAACAACATTTCTAAGAAAACATGTTCAGCTAAAGGGTTTAGATATCAGATTGTTGAACGATTTGTAATTACATATAGATTCCCATGTTCAATGGCATTGATATATATAAGCAGTAATGTTCAAAAGTTAGATAGTTTAAGTTCTCGAAAGAAGTAGTGCAAACATTTATGGCATGAAATATAAGTCAGCAATTTAAAATGACAGTTAAAAACAGTTTGTGATAAATGGAAATTGTATGAGTTCTTAGCAGAAAAACTATTAATGTTTATGCAAATTTGAAAATAAAAAAGACTGATAATTAAATCAAGGCAAAAATAATTGGCTGTCTCTGGATGGTGAAACTGAGTAATTCCTTCCCTTTTAATCTACCTTTTGGTATTTTTCCAATTTTCTATAATGAATATGCATAATTTTTATAAATAGGATAGGAAAATTTATTTTTAAAAAAGTATTAAGCTACATGAAATCCAATTCATTAGATGAAGTCCAATTCATATATCTGCCTCTGCTGCATTCCTTAAGAAACACAATCATCTAACCTGTTCTATTATAATAAATATGTAATAGTGCCATCTACTGGTGATCCCCTCAAACTGCAGCATATATAGGATCTTGGAACATGGCAAAAGTTTTGAGAAACTGTATCCTGTACATTTAGTAAGACCCTTAGGTCTTAGATCAAGTTAACAAACCTAACAGGATATATATTTAGATAACTGTAAACTTCAGAGTTAATATGCTGAAAGACTAAATATTTATTTATGCCAATGATGCTGCTACTGCTCAATATCATTCCAGAACACCTTTAAAATCAACTTCCCAAGCAATTTAAGTCAGGAAAAAAAAAATCAAATCTCACACCTAATTTTTGCCATACATGACATTACTCTGAAAAAAAAACCACTTGATTTATGATCTGTTGCAAATATTTTTAAATAAATTCATATGAGAGGGTTGAAAGATATTTCTTTCTGCAGAAATTTTTTTAAATGTTTGAATCAAATGTATGGTCTTTCCAGGTGATGCTCTGAATGACAAAACTGTGAACTGTAAGAGAAGGAGCCCTACAGCATCTTTGTAGAATAATTAAAGATCATTTAGCATAAAAGAAGCCGAAAGTATCATAATATAAATGGAAAAGCAGGGAAACGGAAAGTTAATCTCACCAATGACTGACAATATATACATACATATATAATCTTGTTTCTCATTTAATCTAACCTTCACTCCATCTTTGTCTCATCCCTCCACCAACTTCAATAGTTGGTATTTGCTGAAACTGACTTTCAATGGTATCTATAAAAATAACTGACACTAGAGGAAATCCTAGGAATTACCTGCACCTCTAAAGATGAGTTTACCAAGCCAAAATAGTATCTACTGAGTGGGAGGTAAAATGAAGACTTTTTGAATAAGGAATTTTATTCACCACACGTATCCGAACAACTGATGTAGTCTGGCTCAGAAACAAAAATAATGTGCTCTCCTTCTCCTTTATAAGTAGTTCTGTCCCACAAGGGTTAATTTTAAAACAGCCTTCATCATCCCTGTGGACTAATTCAGAGATATAAACCTCAGTATCAGTTACAGGGAAGCCAGCGTATAAACTGTTGACAGTCACATATGGAGGAATGGGAGAGTTCTTGTCTATTACCTATCAATTTTCTTCCTTTCTACTTTCCTTCCCAATTCTTTGTATACCTACCTTTTAGCTTCTCCTTTTATTTCTTATTCCTCCCTTTTCTCCCTGTGGCCATTTCTTTCTGTCATTCTCTCTGTGGTACTGACTGGTAGCCTCGCACCTATGTTATCTGCATCACAATCAGATAACCACACAACCCCTGACCAGTATATTCCAAAGTTAACCCTTAATATTTATGCAATTTGGGAGTATTCTCCCCCTATACTTTACTTCTAAGAGAGAAGAATGCAAACATGAATCAATAAATAAAAAACAAAGCTGCTCTGGCTATAGTCATTTGCTCATGTGGTCTCCCCAAATCCCACGCCTGACTGTTCAGGCTCTTCTAAGGAAAATTTGAAAGCCACCCTTGATTAGTTAATGTACCTTAAATTACTCATATAAATAATTCAGAATTCCAAATGCTATGTCTGAATACAAAGAACTGGTAAACAGTGTATTAAATGAGTACTATAGGTCACTTTGAAATATTTGGTTCTTTAACCAAATATACAATTACAAACCTAAAACAACTCCTAACTATTCTAGGTGCATTAAGAATAATCTTTTCAATACTACATATATTTTTGTTTCATTATGGAGAAAATGAAAAGCAGCTATAATAAAACTAACTAAAAGTACTTAAGAGTATTAGACTAGGGTCAACTATCCAGATGCATTAAAAATGCAAAGGAGTATAAATACCACTCTTACATGGGTAAGGATTCCTTTATTTTGCTATCCAAAATTTCTGTGTACATTGCAGCTGACATCACCTCTTCCATTGGACACATGATCCCATATTCCTCACAGCCATTCTCTTGAACCAAGGGGTCACTTTTATGTGGATCAAACATTATATTATTTGGTGTAACTAGCAGCACACCACTGACTGTGCCCTAAGATAGAAAAAGAAAATAATGTTTAATCTTTAAAGTTTTCATTTTCAAAAAGTATTGCAGCTATTTTTTACTAATATTCTTCTGATCTTAGGCCATCTACTATATATTCAAACACTAAGGTATTCTCATGAAAACATTTTTAATAAAGCCCAAATTTTCCCAGTAAATTCTCCTCTTTAGGAGAGCCAAAATACAAAGAATATTACATTTACCCTCAAACAATCAGGTCAGGTATTAAAATTTGCAGCCTCAGTAAAATACTGAGTTATATCAGCAGTGTTAACTTCAGTAACGTAAGAAGGAATTGAAAAGTCCTGCAAAGCATGAGCCACGTTTTACATTAATTTGTGTACTGCTTCCTGTGTTGTTCCCTCACTACAGGTATTAAATACAGTTTTATGTATATAAACCAGGTTTGTAATAAATAATGTTTATAATTCAATCCATTATAAAAGGGAAATAGTATAATTTCTTTAAAGTATCTTCTGAAATATCTGTTTCACTTGACTCTGCTACTAGCTAGCGATGTGAACTTGAGCAAGCAAAGCCTCGAGGCCTCAGTTCTTAATCTATAAAATTAGTTAGATTAGATGATCTCTAAGGTACACAGCAATTATTTTTAATTTAATCATGAAAAACTATAAAATTTAAATTGGTTTATACAAATAGTGATACAAATATGAAGAGGCCATCCCTCTTATTTTACAAACGAGCAAACTAAAGTCCATTGGAAGCCAACCCCGCTAATATTAGCTGATTTATTGAATGCTTTGTTATGTAGCATGCTTTATATTCATCATTGTTCATTTGATCATCACAATCAGCTCTGAGATGAGTATACAGATGAGGTAATTAAGGATGAAAAAGACTCGGCAACTTGTCCTAAATAATAAATAACATAGCTAATTAATAAGTGGTAGAACCAAGATTAAAACTCCAGGCAATTTGTGCTTTTAACTATAATCCCTCCACATTCAAGTAACAAACTATATAATCACTCCAACTCAAGTGCCAAATAGTCCTTAATTCATTTTTTTCCATTCCGCTATATTCTTTAAGTGTTAACAATGAAAAGCCAGACAGAATTCTAAAAATAAACCAAATAGTAACTTCAGAGTTGTCTTATCTTTTTCTGAAACTATTAAGGAAAAGAAGAACTTAAATCCTGTTTGATTTGGTATCACACCTTCCTTCCAAGTCCATATTCAACTCTGTGAATTTACCTTGTTTAACTTTAAGAACATAAAACTTAAGTTATGACAGACACTACCTGTAAAAATAATCAAGTAAAAAAAGAAAATCCTACCGAAATGGTCACCCAATCAATCACAAGTTGGAAAAAAGCTATTGCAGATTTTCAAGATAATAAAACTTGCTTATCTTTTACAGCAACTACATGCAATATGAGAGAAAAATATGTATGCATGCATATTGATGGAAAAAAGGAATCAATCTGAAATTCTGAATAGCATTTCTTTAAGTTCAGGCAAACCATGGACCACCTAAATAAGGCGTAACTTCAATATAAACCATAGCCTAATCATCTTTTGATCAATATTTTAAATAGATTCAAATACATCAGTTTGCATTCCTGGATCACATGCCAACTCAAGCCAATGAGAGATGGTGAAGTATGCTTTAGGAACATTTACATTGCCAGGGATAATGCAAAAAATAATCAAGAGTAGAGTATATACAATGTAAAAAAGGCCTTAATATATATCCCACATATTCAAGAATATAGAACAAACAGTGTGCATGGTTAAGTAGGGTTCATGAAGATACAAGAGACCCAGTTTGAACTTACAGAGATGAAAAATACACTGGATAGAATAGCAGATTAGACATGGCAGAAAAACATTAGTGACCATAAAGATGTAATGATTAGTAATTGTCCAAACAAAACGAGCAGAAAAAGCCCCCCAAAAATCAAAGTACCAGTGAGCTATGAGACACACGCCAAGCAGCCCAAAACATGCATAGATTTCCCAAAGAAGAAAAGAGAATGGAAGAGAAAAAGAAATTTGAAGAAATATGGCCAAAAAGTTTACAAATTTGATGAAAACTATACATCCACAAATGAACCTAAAGCAAAAGCAAAAAAAAAAGAAAAATACATCAAAGCATATCATACTCATAATCAAATTACTCAAAAAGAGTGATAAGGAGACCATCTTAAATGCAACCAAAGAAAAAATATATTTTGTACAGGGCACCAAATAAAAAAATAATAGATGATGTCTCTTCAGAAACAGTGCAAACCAGAAAACAGTGAAGTTCTGAAAGAAACATCTTTAAAATTCTGAAGGAAACGAAAACCCTGTCAACCTAAAATTATATGCTCAGTGAAAAGATCTTTCAAATACAAAGAAAATGCAAAAGATACAGGATAGAAAATAAGCTTATGAAAATATGCTCAATATCATAAGTCATTGGAAATGCAAATTAAAACGATGAGTTACTACTAAAGAACAATTAGCACAGCTAAAATTTACAACACTGACAATGAATGCTGGTGAGAATGTAGAGCAACAACAGCTCATTGACTGCTGGTAAGAACACAAAATGATACATCCACTTTGGAAGACATTTTGGTAGTTTCTTACAAAGCTAAACATACTCTTACCATTGATCTAGATCTAGCTGCTGCACTCCTTAGTATTTACCCAAATGGGGTAGAAACTTACATTTACACAAAACCTGTACATGAATGTTTATAGCAGCTGTATTCTTAAGTGCCCCAAACTTGGAAGCAACCTAGTTGCCCTTCAGTTGGTGAATGCATAAACTATCGTTCATCTACAGTGAATTATTATTCAGCAATAAAAAGAAATGAGCTGTCAAGCCATGAAAGACATGGAGGACTCTTAAATGAATATTGCTAAGTGAAGGAAGCCAATTTGAAATCATACAATCATACTGTAGAATTCTAACTACATGAACACTGAAAAAAGCAAAACTATTCAGACAGTAAAAAGATCAGTCGTTTCCAGGGGTTCAGCAGGAGAAATGGATGAAGAGGCAGAGCACTGATTAGGGCAATGAAACTATTCGATATGATACTATAATGGTGGATACATGTCATTATACATTTGTCAAAGCCCACAGGCTGTATAAACAGTGAATTCTAATGTAAGGTATAGAAACCCATTTTAACTATAAAGACATAGGCCAAAAGTAAAACAATGAAAAAAGGTAAACCATGTTAACACTGATCAAAAGGAATCTGAAGTGACTGTAAGCATACATTAAAATAGATTTCATCGCAAAGAATACTACTGAAAATAGAGGGTCTTTCATAATGAAACAAGTCAATTCATCAAGACAATGAAGAATCTTTTTATACCTAATGGCAGAGTTTCAAAATACACAAAACAAAAACTGAAAGAAATGAAAGAAGAAATAGACAAATACACATTTATAGTGAGGTATTTCAACATCCTTCTGTCAATAATTGATGGAACAAATAGAAAATCAGTAGGGACACAGAAGGACACTATCACTCAACTTGAATTGACATTTATAGACTAGTCCTCTCATAACAGCAGAATACACATCCTTTTCAAGTGCACATGTAACATTTATCAAGATATACCACATTCTGGACCATAAGTCTTAAATTAAGCCTTCAAAAAGTAATGTGTTCTCCAACCACATGGAATAATATTAGAAATCAGTAACAAAAGATATTTAGAGAAATCCCCAAATATTTAGAAACTAAAACACTCCTAAATATTCAATGGGCCAAAGAAGAAAGAGAAAGTATTCCAAACTAAATTGAAATAAAACTACAATGTATCAACATTGTGGATGCAGTTAAAGTAATATGTAGGGGGAATTTTATAGCACTAAAACACCGTATTTCAAATACTCATAATTTATGAGTTATGACTATAAAATAGTCATAATTCTGACTTTAAGTTGGAACCATGTTACAGTTACTTTCTAAGTTATACCTGGAGTTTATATTCTAACTGTATTACTTGACTATATTCCTTTTGCAGAATAGAATATTTTATTTAGTACAGCAAGGTGTTGTATATAAAACATAGATTCAAATTGGGTTTGAACTTGGGCCATGGTAAAGAAACCTTGGACTTATTAACCTTGTGAAGAGGGAATAGGACCACCTATTGCACAGAATTATTTTGAGTTGATAAAATAAATCACCAAAAACACAGTTTCTGGCATATAGTAGTTACTCAATAAATAGCAGTTATCTTCAAATTTGTGTTATATTAAATTTGCAAGAGTTAGAACTCCAAAGAGTGCTCAGAAGTGCTTTTAGAAATATTCTACCAACAGCAAATTAACTGTACCTTATTGTAGTAAATCTATTTATCTCCTATTGTCTTTAACAATTTGCAAGACAACCAGATTGTTAGTTATAAGCAAAATCCAGGCTGACTCAAACTAGTAATTCCAACAATATTTTAAAAAAATATTCGAGCATGTGCTGATGTTGGTGACTCAAATAGTAAATGCAATACTGTCATATTTTAGTAATGTAAAAAAGCATGATTAAAAGTTTTCTCTAAGGTAATATTACCTTGCCACTGGTAATATATTTGCAATTAATTTTTAGAAATTTCTCTGTAAATGCTTCTTCCTCCTCAGAAGTTGAAGATACAACTCGTGCAGGTCGAATACCAGTAAAAGTAGATGAGGGAGTTGCTTCTTTTGGGTGGACTACATCAGGATTCTTTAAAAAAATAAATAATGGCACTTTAGAAAACTGAATAAAAATAAGCACATCATTAAAGCCAAATGAGCAGCTTTCCTCAATTAGTATTCTTCCTTCTCATCACATTCTGGAGGTCAGCCCAAAATATCTTATGTAAAAAATATAGGTAAGAATGGCACTGTTTTCACATTCAGTAAAGATCTTTAACATAGCTTACACTTACATTTTTAATTATTTTTTAAATAGGGGATATATATATGAATCACATATTTGGAAAATGTTGAAAACGACATTTCCTGTATCCCCAACACCACACATACACATAACACACACATGCGCGTGTGCATACACGCAGACGCGCATTCAGTTGCTCCTGAATTAAACCACTGGTCCTAATAAGACCATTTAATATATCCCTCAGTGTTGGGAGCAGACAAAAAGTGGAGTACTTGTCTGTGATACCTAGGAATTGAGCACAACTCATTCACTGTAAGAGCCTTTTAAAATCTCAAGAATTTATCAGTATCATTTTACAAAGTATTGGGTTGTCAGAAAAGTCATGACACATTTTTGCAACAAAAAACATAGAAAAAATACATCATAACTTTTCCGACAATCCAATATTAATTAGTTAGCTCACAGGTTCTTAACTTTTCTGGTGTCATAGGCCATTCTGTCATGCCTTCCCAAAATGTTTTTTTGAATACTTAAAATATAGGTTTATAAAGTTATGCTGAAACACATTAAAAATTATATTATTTAACTGGAGATATATAGTAATATATGTTTCCTTATTAATACATTAAATAACAAGATCTACTGGTGACTCTGGTAATTATAATTTTCAAGTACAATAGATGGCTATAAAACAACATTTTGTGACATCAACAACAGTGCTAAAGAGACCTGACAATATCTGTGAGTTCTATTGGGGACAAAGTCACAGGTATGCCTGGTGCTACTCTATAGTTTGCTGCTTGTAGTGTTAATTGAAAAAAAAAGTTAGATTTCACTTAAAATGTTTTATATCCAAATTCACAGACTCCTCAGAAGTCATAGTTCCCCCCCAAAGTTCAATATTACATACAATGTAGAAAGACTAGGCAGATGTCTTTTATTCTTTGTTTTAAACACCTCCACAGAGGCATTTAATAAATTATGAGTAACTGCACACTGTCTTGTAGAATAGTTTTCATAACAGTAAGGTTCTTCAGAGTTTTGAGCTAAAATTAGACACTTAGTTACTAATAGGTACCTAACACCGATTTGTCTTTTGAAATAAGTCAGTCAGCCTCCTCTTCAAATACCATAGCCTTTTAGATACTGAAAAAAGCTATCAAATTTTATCATAACACTTTCTACTCTAATAAATGGATCTAATTCCTTAAACCTATATGAGGAAAGAATTTTTACACTTACTTTCTAAACTTCACATACCCCTCCCTAAAATGTAGGGCTGAATCCCTAGCACTTGGGCAGAAATTCAACAGATATTTTTGGAAAGAAGAACAGACCAGTGCAGAATACTGTACAACAACTATATTTAATATACTATGATTTATACTTTTTAAAAACCAAAAATGGAATTATGTTTTAACAGTTGAAAAACACTGTTCAATCATTAATATATATTAACAAAGTTCTCAATCTTTTCACTTTATGATGCAAATTAATAATTTTACACTTATCTTGCTGTCTCTAGTAGTTGCCATATCTAAGAGCTTTATATCATATATAAATTCATTTTGCATACATAATTGAATAAGAGACACTAATAATATTAATGAATATTTATGAATACTTGTTATATTTAAGTGTATTATATGGGCCATTTAATTTCAAATCACTCATATTAAGTATATACTACTACCTCATTTTTAAGGAAACATACACTTAGCCAATTTCTCTAACTCACCCAAGAATAAGGTGAAGCTGAGATGCAAAACCATGTTGTCAACACTTGAACTAGCAAGCTTGACCATACACCTTCCCTTTCAAGTATTCTTCTAAATAATTGATAAATATGTGAAGGGAAAAAAAAGCCAATGCAGAGCCATCAAAAGGTCTCCCGAAAGTAGGCACAAAGCTATCAAGAAATTATGTTTATAAAGCTGACAGCATTACCTACTATGTAACTGTATTATTCACCAAAACTATTATCTCGGTACATTGTCAAATGCCTTGCTTAAATGAATATATATCTCAGTGAACAACATGATCTCTGAGGTTCCCTCAAAGTCTCAATCTGTACAACTCAGTATCTATGGGAATCTCGATTAGTCAATATAATCCTGTTAAAAAGAATACATAGCTTAGCAAATGCTTGAAGTATAGCACAAAAGAGTATATTTCTTTTTTAAAAGATCAAAATTGTTCAGAGAAATCCTAATCCGACCTCATTATAACTTACATACATGTACATTAAGTATCAGTATCTCTAGGTAGTTGCTTTTGACTGCTATTTATAGATTCTGATGCTCAATGCTGTCATTTTGAAACTCGTTTGAATGCTTTTTGAAACTTCTTTGTGTAATTTTGTTTTGGTAACTAGGGGTGAAAAGGTCCTTAAAAATATAGAAGTATAAACATCTGTCTATTAGCCTCAATTATTGCCTCAAATGTTCAAGCGTGCAAAAGCAAAGCATCACCAGGACAAGCGATCCAAAAAGGTTGACTTATGGTCCTCTTTTATTGTACAATATAATTAAATATTGTAAAATATGATTTGTATAATATTATTATAAGTCATTACCATAAACTAATAGCAACTCCAAACTCTCCATTTCCCATATTGCCTTGGCTTCACTGAGTTTTTGTCCCTGTGTGATTGAAAATATGTAGCAATGTTGTCTGGTAATACATAGGTAAGACATATGAAGTTTGAGGAGGATAAACATACAGGCGAATAAATATGAACATTTATATTTATTTCATACAACATATATATTGTATATTTTAGAAGAAAATATTGACTTTTAAAGAACTGTATATTGTGCTGCTTCATTTAATCTCATAAATACGATGGGTGCCAATTACTGCCTATAAATTATGTTTAATCACCTCTGTCAGTATTTATATTCTACTTAAGACCAAGAATTTGAGGCTCTTCACACTAACACACAGAATAAAATAAGAAACAAATAAAAAATTAAGACATCAGTGTGAAGAAAAATAAAGTGCAATTGTACTCGTAAATGTTGTACTAGGAGCTTTGGATCTGGCTCTGAGCTTTTTAGCAACCAAGATAAAAAGCAAAGCAGGATCAATTTTTAAATTCTAATTATGAAAATGATGCTCTCATTCAGAATCTAGGAAGAAAACTCTCACCCTGTAATTTAACCATGTCTTACTTGCAATGTTACAGATACAGGGATTTCTTCTATAAAGAACTGCTTGCCTAAAATCAATATAAATACAAAGTTCTATTATAAGTCTATTTTTTTCACATACTAACCATAAAATTTTGTTCTGAGAATGTAAGACTAAGGTATGATTATAGCATCATCATTTAAAAGTACATATTAAAAAGTATAATTCCCTAATAAATTGCTGATATTTAAATTAAGTTTAAAAGCACCAAAGTTAAATTATATTATATAAAATATATATTTATGTATTATTTATATATTGGTATTTATATTATTTAACTTTATTATATGTAAATATAAGTTTATTATATAATAAAGCACACATATTTATATATTAAAATTTAGGTTTAAAAAGCATTAGTTAAAATTATAATTTATTATATATAACAGATAAAATATATTTTTATGTTATATACTTTAACGATTTTAAACTTATTTTTAGTTTAAATATATAATATATACATATAGAGAGAAAGGAAGAAAAGTAGGGAGAAGTGGGGGAGAGTTGTGTCTGTGACAAGCTTAAAGATGGCATATATGAGAACAATGCTTAAAGCATAACAATTATTTAATCTCTTCTAACTATCTTGGTATTTCTAACTAAAACTTTTTTTAACTTCTTACACGTCTGCTATTATTTGTAATTAATGTCTGATTTCAGGTATACAGACATACAACTTCAAGATGTCAATGAATTATGTGATTATTGTGATTAAAATAGAGGGAGGTTAATTTACCAGATTTGACAAATATTCTCAAGCTTCCCCAAAACACTGTAGGAGATTAACCTCACTCTTCTATATATCTTCTCATCTATAAGTGAGAAAGATATTCAATGAATGTCTTTTAAAAAAAGAAATCTCATTTGACCAGAGTTAGAAAACTTAATGTTCCCTTTTTTAGAAAATAAGGGAGATTAAATTCTGTAATTCTCTTGTAATTTCTAACAGGCAATGTTATGGGTTGATTGCACCATCCACGAAGATATATTGATGTCCTAATCCACAGTACCTCATAATGTGACCTTATTTGAAAATAAGGTTTTTACAGATGAAATTTGTTAAGCTGAGGTCATACAGGGCAGTAGGGCAGACTCTTAATCCAATATAACTGGTTTCCTCACTTGAAAAAAAGACCATCATATGAAGACAGAGATCCACAGAGAGAAGACAGCTATACGACTACAAAGGCAGAAACAGGAGTCATCTAACAAGCCAAAGGATGCCGAGGATTGCTGGAGAACACCCGACTCTAGAAGAGGCAAGGAAGGATTCTATCCCACAAGGAAAGGGGCATGGCTGGATTCCGGGCTTCTAGCTTCCAAAAACGTGAGATAAGTTTCCGGTTTAAACACAGCCATTTTGTGACCCTTTGATATGGCAGCCCTAGGAAACTAATACAGGGAACTAATAATTGTTTAAGTTATGTAAACAGAAGAAGAATAACATATTAAAAAGTCCAGAGAATCTTAAATATTGAAAGTAGAGTAGGAAATGGGGAAGCAATGCTTTTGTTTGCCTTTTAATCATTTTAAACAATACTTCTGAATTATCTGTTGTACTCTCATTTTTTGCTTTGGTCAAGCAGAAGCTTCCTATGTATTACTTCCAGATAGTTCTTTATTACAAACTTTCTAGTTTCTATGATTTATGGTATTTTCATTTTCGATTGTATGCCTCAGTCCCAGAAAACCCACACTGCTAGTCCGCCCCATTTCATCAGTCAGTCAGTTCAAAAAAGTGGTCAAGAACGTAATGCAGTCTGGAAACAGATGTCAGGGTTTAAATCCAGCTCTACCACTCATTAGCTTTGTGACCTTGTGTAAATTATTCATTCTCCTCTCTATGTCTTAGTTCCCCCCTCCCATTAATAAGTGCATGGTAAACCCTTTTTAAGTACTATAGTAACTGCAGCAGTATGGCCAATGCTTAAAGAAGCTTTTATAGTGTACCTAGGCTCTGTTGCTACTTCATATATTTTCTTCCTGTAAGACCTTCTAGGCTTTCCTTAGGATCTCAAAAAAGTATTGTTTTTCAAAATTACATTTGCTTACTACTGTGTATCCAATCCAATTGTTACCAGTACTCTGATTTTCTCATAACTTTTCAGATTTATTAGAGTATACTAAAGAGTGTTTTATATTAAAGAGACCATAACTATCTGCATATCCTATCACTCAGTGAAATACATTAATACAAGCATAAATAAAAACTATTTAAATGATTTCATTTTTCACCTTTAAACATTTTTTTCTAAATTTTATCCGAATTATGTCACACAGGTAGTTTTAGCCTAAAATCGCATTAGCATAATGAGTAAATTTAAGATGCAGAGAGGAGAAATCAAAGGAGGTAAACAAACAAACAAAAAAGGGTTCCTATTTATAAAAGGATGTTAGATTTAAAGATTATAAAAAGATAATGTGAAGTGGCAACTATGTCTACACTCACTTATAAGGATTAAATATTACTTATTTCTTTGAGTCCGATTACTTATTGAGCAATGGTAGTTCCTGAGGTATTAATTTCCAGCTATAAAGTGGTAATTAAGAACATGGGCTCTGGACCCAGACTACCTGGGTTGGAATCCTAACTCAGCTATTAGCTAACTGAGTAACCTTAGACACAAATTATTTAACCTCTCAACCCTTAGTTTCCTCACCTATAAAATAAATACTGTATTGGTCAGGTCTGGAAGAAACAGATGGCACATCAAACTGAGTGATTTTAAGAGTTTAATAATAATGGAACTATTTACAAAGGTATACAGTGTAAAATGAAAATCCATGAACAACTGAGGCTTAATTATCACCTGTAGACTTAAAGAGGTAAGGGAGCGAGAAGGATGCTTAAACCCAGAGACAGAGAGGGCTCTTTGGTAAGCCCTGACAAGAGATGAGGTGTGAAGAATGTAGTCATTCTGAGGTGACCTTGGAGGCGGGGAGCTAGGAGAATAAAGATGTCCCCCCTCCTCCCTCCTATCCTCTTCTGCCAATGCTCTCAAAAGACCAAAACCAACAGTAGCACAAGCTCTCTTGAGCTTCAGCACTCGCTTCTCTTTGATCACATACTTTCAATAAAGCCAGCTGGTAGGCAGATTCAAGGTAATGCTGAGGGACAGAAAAGGGCCCCACAGGTTCCCAGTTAGGCAAGATGCTACAGTCGAGGCTTTTCACAATTCTGCTTTAGGGTTTGAAACAAGCTAAATTAACCTAAGGCTACACTGCTCTCCTTTGGAACTCCCCCTTATGAGGACACCACTTTTTAAGTCACATAGAAAAATGGCATGGCCACATTGAGGAAGGTATTCTTGCATCAACTGGTCCAGCAATACCTATCATGAGAATCTCACTTCCATTTTCATCAACAAATATATTCCTTTCATGTGACTACATTCTAAAGTACAATGTTGGCGTATTTACACAAGATATCCAACTAATAATCATTTGAAAAAGACACCCCCCTCCCCACACACAAATGATTTGTTTTATTACTAGTGTGTCATTTGGTATACTAAATTTTCAGTGCAAACTGGAACAGAGAAGAAAAAGATGTCTCCTAAAGTCAGCAGAGTGACACAGAGGAATCTCCCACAGGAGTCAAGCCATTTAATGGAGGAATAGTCTTTTACATGTAAACATAATCATTAGGTCATTATGAAAATGGACAATTCTGATTAGCATTAATTTAGGCACAAAAATATAATTCTTTTCAGAGAGATTTTGTTCAAAATTTTTAAATAAAGTTTGGTTTCTTGAAATTCGTTTTTAAAATGTAACTTATACAGAATATTCATTCATTAAAAATGCTAAATTAATCCACTATTAATTACTTGGAGTTAATACTTAGACGAAAGACTAAGATGATAAATTATGTTTTAAAAGGCAGTGTGTCAAAAATAAACTCGAGTTCTAAGTACTATATAAATATTCATAGAAACTAAAATAAAAATCAAATTGAACATGGACTTATGATACTCTTGTATTTGTTAGGTAAAATTTCTTCCTTAGTTAAATTATTATATGGTATTTATAAGAGAGAGTTGCTGAATATCTTTGGACCAATACCACCACTAGTAAACCAATTTAAGCTGTCTCATTCAATAAGAACATTTCACTTCAGAAACTAGGATTTACACATTTAAGTAACAAGATAAAAGGTAAAATTTCGTTGTAACAATAGTCTAAATAGGATAAAAAAGCACAATTAGATATAACGCGGTGTGATAAAAAAATATGGTGAATGTTGCTGCTGAGTGCCATCCAATGGAAAGGCAGGGATCTTTGGGGAAGTGGTGCGTCAAACCTTAGTAACAGTGTGTGACAAGTTTCTACTTGTTTGATGCAGTCAGTCGGGTGTGAGCTACGGTGGAGAAGAAGCTTTGTTTTAAAGTGTGCCATTAATCATCCTCCATTATGACAACACTCTGTGTCACACATCACTTCTGGTATGTGGCAATTTCTGTCAAATAAAAACACTGCAGTGTGTCCTCAACCACCTTATTCACCGGATCTGGCACCGTGGAACTTCTGGCTCTTCCCCAAAGTCAAAATGATTCAGGACATGGAGGCAGCCACAACAGCGCAACTAGACACTCATGAAAGAGGATTTCCAGAACTGCTTCAGAAAGTGGGATGATGGGATAAGTGTGTTTGAAGTGAGGGGGAGTATACTGAGGGGGATGAATGGCAATGTGTCTTTTACTATAATAATTTTTTTTATGTAACGATTCACCATATTGTTTGATTACACCTTGTCCATAACAGTGAGATTTCTTTATAGCAATCTTTGAAACGTAGGGACACTTACAGTGGTCTTATCAAATTCAGCCTCAGATGATGTTGATGACAGGGGGCTTATGGGGCTTAGAGATGGAGAGCTCTCAACACTGGAGACATATTCAGGATCAGGAACATATAAAACCTGAAGTAAAGATTCACACAAACTGAACTATTAATAATCAGATGGTGTTTATATCAGCAAGTACCATTAACAATGATCTTCAGCAGTAAAAAGAAAAAAGAAAAATCTTCAGATTAAAAGAATATTTATTACCATTAATAAAAAAAAAAAAATTCAATTCAATGTAGCAAAGTTTGATAATACGTACTGTCAGGAATAGGATGGGGAAACAATAAATCTTATATAATGTGGGAGTTCTTCCTAAAGGACAATTTGGCAATAGCTAACAAAATTTAAAATGCACATATCCTTTAATGCAACAATGTTACTTGTAGGACTCTATAGAAGTATTTGCGTATAAAGAAAAAGAAATACGTACAAAAGTATTTCCTACAATATTTACAACAGCAAAAGAGTAGAGACAGTCTAAAGCTTATTGTGCATAAACTAAAATATATCAATACAGTGCAACACTACACACACGAAAAGTCTGAGATTGAGCTGTGCTTATCTAAAACATTTTCCAAAACCAAAGTTAAATTTAAAGAAAAGGCTAAAATATTTCTGGAAGGGGATAGAAATTGGTAACAGTGACTGCTTCTGGAAAATGCAACTAGAAGTCTGAGATAGGATAACTCACCTTTAAAGATGTCTGAATTTTTTATTATGTACATGTACTGCTTTGAATATTTTAAAAAGTGCTTTTAAACTATATTTGAAAACACAATTCACAATTATGTGCAATGTGTATGAAGAAAAATTTGTGACAATTTTCTCTTCTGCAGCAAATATGATTTGTTCAAAGCATGAATAAAAGTATTCTTAAATTTCCTATATTATTAGCTCTGCTGCAATGAATACTTTCTGTCTTGCTACTTAATGCTTCCATACAAAGGCATTAAAAAAAAAGATACCTGTCCAGTAACAACTGCTCGGGAGAATAACTTATTTAATTGAACAAGTTCGTTTGGCGTTGTATCAAATTTCAGGGCTATACTGTTCAACGAATCCCTTGATTCAACCTGTTTAAAAGAAGAAATAAATGATTTTAATCTATTAAAACAGAAAAACTGAACTATGAGGCTTAATGGTCATTAATATGTTTACGAACCAATCTTACATTTGATTAAAAAGTAGTGTTTCCATCTCTGGAGACAGGATAACTTGAGAAATTTTGTAATTTGTTAGCAAGTGGTCTCAACTGGTTATGACACAGAGTATACGGCTTTATCATAATACATCACAATTACATGTGAGCCTCTATGAGTTGAAACAATTTCAAAATATAAAATTTACAAAACACAAACAAGTGATTTTTATTTTACAAAGATTTTAAAACAACATACTATTTATTCCTTTAAATAGTTCCTAAAACATGTAACTTCTAGAAACATACTAATTTTATGTTAGCGAAGTACATGCCTGCCTGTTTTAAACTTAAATTGCTATTTCTAATGATCTTTATGTAGATTCTGTCATTTAGATGTATAAATTAGAAAACATATTTGAACCAAAGTTGAACAATCTCTTTCTGAATCATTAGTATATTTTAATGATCATATTTACATAAATTTTAAATCACAGGAGTTTGCCAATAATCCTGAAAGAAAAAGTCATTTTATCAGTCAACATATTCCTTTGGAGTCCTCTACACATAAGGCATTATGAGAGTTCTCTAACAAACGAAATTAAGTGCAACTAAGTGGCTTTAGTGCATGAGAAATTTACAATCTAATTGCAAAAATAAGATATAAAAGGTTATATAAATGAAACAATGAATGTAACAGAAGTTGAGTATAAATAGAGCACTACATTTGCTCCAAATTATTCAGGAAAAACTTTATAGAAAAGATTTAAAGCAAGATATGGAAGAAGGGATGGGAATTTGAGAAACAGAAGGGAAAGAACATTCAAAGTGAAGAGTTTAGAAATGATACATTTGGAGACAGATAAGTATAAAACACATTTGTGGGGTACTGTCTCTTCCTCCTAAATCATCCATAGTACAATCACGCATTCAGGATTTTAGGAAAGTGAGTGACTAGAGTTAAATTTCAAAAAAAGGATGAGATTAAACGGGCATTTAGAATTAGGCACAGAAGACTTTTAAAGTCAAGACGAGTTGATATGTATGTGGGTGTAAAAAACATATATATATATATATATATATATATATATATGGTTTTGTAAAACCAAATCTATGCCAAATACATGGATTAATAATCTAGTTCCACCTTTTCCTTTGTGCAACCCTCCTTATCTATGTAATGAGATGATATATTACTTACCTTACTGAGATAATTATATGTAAAAGGTCTCTGTAAACAAATGTTATTTTGCAGTAACATCTAAGTTTACAAAGAACTTTTACATTAATTATCATACAGTTTACCCTCACAATGATCCCATTAAATGAGGTGATAAAGACAATAAAAAACACTAATAGTTATAAAACAAGGAAGTTCTTTCTGTCGCCCGAGTAGCATCTTAGATTAGTGCTAACAGGTCTAGGATTAATAAAACAAGAGAAAGTTGCATAAAAACCAGTGTAATACTACTGCAGTAGATAAAATTTAAGGTAATAAAAATGTAAAAAAAAAGAGATTAAGGTATAAGATTTTCAGTAAGACTCCAGAGACGATAGCTCATGGATTGAATGAGATTGTGATGATGGTGGTAGTAGTAGTAGGTCAGGGGGACAAATGTTAGTGAGCAACTGATGCTCAGTCCTAAAATTCCAACCTGAATGAAGAAAAGACTAAAGGAAATGGAAATGAGAAAATTGAGCATGGGGCAAGCATGGAGAAAAAATTATTGTAGTAAGAGTTTTGCTAGAATTTGTTAAATATGAAGTGATAGTAGGAAATGCAACTATCTACTAAGATAGGAATAGTAAAAAGTTTAGGTCTCACTCCACCTAGTTTATGAGTATACAGTAAAGTTTTTCAGCTCTCCAAGTAGTAAGAATGTAAATGGAAAAGTGAAAAGAAACAAGGGACCACTCACATTTGGAATTAAGTAGAGTAGAACAGCCAGCAAAGGAGATGGAAGATACAGTCAAAATGATAGCAAGAACAGGGCAATGAAGCATAATGACAGCAAAAGGTAGTAAAATTAGTTTCAAGAATAAATACAGAAAAGGAGAAGAGGATATAATCAAAGAAATAATGGCTGACAATTTCCCAGAATTTATGAATGACATAATTCCTTAGACTGAAGAAACACAAAAAACAAGATAAATAAAAATCTGTCTGAAACTGACTGCAGAAGTGTAAAGACAAGGAAACTTCAAAAACTAAACAAAAAGAAAAACCAAAAAACAGAAACAAAGACTATCTAGAAATTAACAAAAATAAAAAGGCAATAGAGGGACATAAGACAATGGATTACTATTCAAAGTGCTGACAGAAAATTACAGTCCACCTGATAATCTATAGGCAGCTCAACCGCCAGGAATGAGTGCACAATAAAGACTTTTCAGACACTGCATGATTATCCATTCACAGATCCTCACTCAAAGAAGGCTCCTTCAGGTGAAAGTATGGGAATATTAAATTAACAAGGAAGAAGATAATGTATAGCATTTTCAAGGTCTACTTCTGATTCCTACTGAAAGTGAATTTATAATTAAAAACAGTATATATGTGTATATATGTGTATATAAATACACATAACGCGTTATTTTAACTTTAAAGCCATCTAAAGTACAAGATTAATTTATATTATATTTAGGTGGTCTGGAAATACATTTAAGCTAGATCATAAGTATTTTAGAGTAAACCAATTCTGAGAGTACACTGACATATTGTTTTATTTTAAAAGAAATATAGGGATATATTTTCTTCCTAAATACAAAAATTATATTATATACATATTCTATATAAAGATGTTTTATGACGGTTATAAAAATTATAAGAATAGAATATAAGACAGTAATATCTTAGTTTTACAATTACATTTGTTTCTTTCTTTTAGGATTTGTCATAGGGAATAAACAAAGAGTTAAGGAATTAATTCTAAAAACATTAAACAAAGACCTGCTAGAGGGTGTTTTATAACTTTTCTGGTCAATACGTGAGCATATCCCAAAGGTCATTTATAACATTAAGAAAAAATAATAATTTCAGGGCCAGCCGAGTGGCGCGATGGTTAAGAACTAGCTTGGGATGCCAGAGGACCCCGGTTCGGATCCCACATATGAGGGCTAGTGACACTGCCCTCCACAGCTAAGATGCTGAACAACAGCTCAACCTGGAGCTGGGCTGCTGTGAGTCACCGGCGATGGCATAGGCTGCAG
>NW_017732494.1:43888-113216 GCF_001890085.2 Hipposideros armiger | reverse complement strand
CGTTCAGAAGCTGGCGACTGATCTGCCTCACCTGGGAAGAGCGCAATGATGGTGCCAACTTGGGCCAGTGAAGCAACATCCTCCACAACTAGACTGATGAACAAAAGGACAGCAACTTGTCTGTTCCCCTTCCCTATTTCCCCAGCGCTGTTCCCATCCCCGAATCCCCCAATTAAAAAATAAATAAAATAATAATTTCAAACTTCCATTAACCTTTCCCCCAAAATAATGGCTCTTAATTTGAATTTAATTTTGCTACAGATAACAGGTTTCATATTCTAGAATTACAAAAAAATAATGGTAAACTCCTGAATTCAAAACTTTTATAATTTTGCACAACCACGTTTACATGTATAGATCACTTCTTATGCTACATGCCTATAATCTTGTGCCTTAATAAACACTAATGAATATATCAAATTACATTACCCAATACTTTTTACCATTTGAACTTATTTTCTCAATTTCTTAATCACACAGAGAAAGCACAAGCACACTCAATTTAAGTTTATAATATGCTTTAAGAAGAGATTCTTTGGATAGTAAATATAATTCTGCTGTAAATTATATGATTCCTAACCTTTTAAAAATACTTAAAATCTCAAATTGTCAATTATACAGTATATAAAAATAAAATGAGGCCTTTTTTGAGCATTTTGAGCCTTGCCTTTGCTCGGCCTGCTCCAAACTCTTTGGAGTGTACTTTCTTTTCTAATAATGGCCCTTGAACCATTCTCTACTACTTTTCAGGCCTGCTTCTGTTTCTTTGAAATGTATTTTTTTCTTCTAATAAGCTCCTTTTCTGCAACTTTACCTCTCTAGTCTATGTCTCCATTTTTCGGCTACATGAGACCACGATACTGGTACACACAAAATCACACATCTAAAAATCCTGTTTTTAGATGTTTTTCTAAACATTTAAATTTTTATTTTCTCCTCTGTGAAAATGGGGATTAAAAGCTCAATCTGAAGACTTGAGAGGAGTATGACTTCAATATCCCCATAATCTGCTAAGACTAAATAGCAATGAGTCCACACTCAGTGGGTCATGGCTCTACCTCTGTTCATATCTGCCTCCAGGAAAAGAAAAGACATTCTGGTCTCCCACGTACCTAACTACCTCTTTTCATCTCAGCAGTTATTCCTGCACTTTATTTCCTTATTCTTTTAAGAGAAAACAAAAGTAATAATAATAATAATAATAATAATAATAAATGAGAGGAAAGCAGGAAGAATGAGCAGAAGACAACACAGCTTTGCTCATGATGGTTATTCTCAGAAGAGGGAGAGAAATGGTGAACATCAATGGACTGGAGGCAATATAGACAAGGCACTGACAGGCACATAACTGTCTCCAAAACATGCCAAACAGGAAAGTTTACACCCCCTTACACACCCACAGCCCAAGCTAGTTGAGAAATAAGAAAAACAAAAACAAAAACAAAACAAAAAAATAAATAAATAAAATGTAACTCAAGGTTTTGATAATTTGTTCAATTTTAAAGATTCATGGAAAATAATCAAGATTCAAACTAAGACTGGATGATGTCATGATGACAAATGCATAAATTATTTAAAATTGTTATTTTCTTAGGGCCGGCAGAGTGGCTTAGTTGGTTAAGAGCTTGCTCAAGAGTGTGAGCTCTGAGCAACAGCAGTTAGATGCCCGGCCCGAGCTGAGCTGCCAACAGGTGGCAGGATGGCTCAGCTAAAAAAAAAAAAAAAAAAACAACTTGGCTGGTCCCCCTCCCCAATTCCCCAACACTGTTCCCCTCCAAAAAAAAAAAAAAAAAAAAAAAAAAAGTTATTTTCTTAATATAATTATATATTAGAAAAACAAAATAACACAAAGTTATGCCCAGTTAAAATAACTGCTTTATAACAGGTTAACATTATCTAAATAAATAATATATACATTCAATCAAATAAGCAGCACATGTGAAAAGCTGACTTCCAGGAGGTGTGAGGTTCACTTTAAGAAGACAGGTAGATGGGGGTAGGGGGTTGTTTCTGTGCGAAGGGTGAAAACGGATAACTACTGCATTATTCTGTATACCTGAAACTAACAATAAAAAAATTAAAAAAAAAAGAAAAGAAGATGAGCCAGGATCATCCAGGTGGCATTCAGGTAACCACGATGGTCCTCTAGATGTAAAAGTGATACAAAAGATGAAGAAGCTAAACCGCTTGCTTTGAAGATGGAGGAATGGCCATGAGCCTAGGAAGGCAGGGGGGCAGAATACAAACTGAAATAGGAAGGGAAACAGAATTCCACCTGAGCCTCTAGAATGAATCCAGCCCCGTGGACATTTTGATATTAGCCCAGAGAGCCATTTCGGGCTTCTGACATCCAGAATTGTAAAAGCAAATATTTGTTTGTTTAATCAGCTAGTGTGGGAATATTTTACAGCAACAGTACAGTCTAATACAGACATTTATTCAATAAAATTTCCTGAGGGGGGGAAAAAAAAAGAAGACAGGAAGAAGCTCCATTTTCAGAGCTAAAGAAATTTAGCTATAAATCAGTATAAATAATCTAATTGTGAGAGGTTATTTTGGAAGATTAATATCAACTTATCTTTTAAATACTCTATCTGTTATTTTCATTATCATTAGCACTGCTGGGAATAAAATGAAGATCTTTTCTAAAAAAGTAAATAGTTTCTTAAAAGCCAAGCCTAATAAAAATTATTATAGCACAGGAACTTTGACTCCTAATAAATTAACATCAATATTAAATTGAATTTTTTGGAATAACTATCTTTTTAGCATAAATTTCTCTTTAAGGAATAAAAACTCTAAAATACAATTAAAAACTTAAGTATTATTCTTAATACAACAGCTTTCAAAGTGAAGTACAGACTTCTAATACAAGGCAATTAACCACCCTTGTCTCATTTATATTATCAATAAAGAATGTCTTACATAAGACTACTGCAAAGATAAATCAGCTTTTTCAAAAGCAAATAACTTACGGTATACTCAATAGTCCCTTTAGGTTTCTGAAAAGACATTCGTCTCCCATCTTTCTTGTCTAGGCTCTTCTTTTGGCCAGTGTCTAAAAAACAAAATTAGGCAAAACCCCTATTAAATTCATTTTCCTTTCAGGGTAATATCAAGGATTGCTAAACAGAGTTCAGTGGACTGGTATCTAATAGATTCACTAGTAATACAGCTTGTTACCAGGGATTTCTTGCTCTAAATAAAATACAACCAACTCTCAAAAAAAGGAAATAAACTTCCTCCCTGCTTGCTATAGAAATTGACCACTATGAAACACTAGTAATTGGAAGTCAATTCAAAATATAACTATCAGCAGAAAGGAAGTTATAAAAACACTAAATTATGGATCATTTCTTTCAACACATCTAACCCGATTATAGTAAGTTATATTTGAAGATACATATATATTTATTATTATTAACCAAACCAAGTTTAAAAAAAATGTAATATTGGTCCTCACAGGAGAAAATGTCTCTACTTGTACAACTAGAATTAAAGATGAAGTCTTCTCTATGCAATTATTTTAAATTATTAAATTCCTATTTATAAACCATGAATTAAGTATGCTTTCATATATGAACACACTTTCGTGCATTTGATTTCAAATAAAGTATCAACTATTTTTCACTTATCAAGACATTTTACTTGAACATGTCATTATCATCAAGATTATGGTATCTGTTTCCATTTAAATTTTGCATTAGTGTTGAATTTCTCATCTATACTTCATGTAACAACTGCACTAATTGATAAAGTACCACTATCTGAACAATTTAAAATGATTAAAGTCAATCTCTACGAAACTAACTTAAAAACTCAAAACTAAATAAGATAGTAAACAGCAAAATGCTATATTCATTCTCAACTTTTTACAAGATTAAAACAATAGTTTATAAAAACAAATAGTTCTACCTAAACTCAAATAATAAAAAAATATGTATTTCATTGGTCTCCCTGTATCCAATCTTGATTCACATTTTGACCATACTAGAGTTTGTTTATATGTACCTGATTAGCTTAGTTTAGGTGAATGGTTCTAATGAAGCAATGACAATAGAGATAATATTAATAATAAAGTCTGAATCCCCAAACAGTTAGCTCTGAAATGCTTAAAAAGCCTATCCTAAAGTCTTCCTGATCACCCAGGCTAACTCAAGTCTCTGCTATTAACCACATAGCATCTTTATGTCTCCTTCAGAGCAGGTGGCACGATTTAAGTTTCTTTCGTTAATCTCTTCCACAAAACTGCAACCTACAAAACATCCAGCTTGCTGTGCTCCACAGTGCCTCCTTGGTGCCAACAAAAGGCCTGACACATGACAAGCATTCAGCTTGAATGAATGATGAGTGAAGCAACAGCCTGAACTGTACCCAGAACTACCATGATTCTTATAAATTGTCATTAGTTTTCCATAAAGAGAAGTAGACAAAGAATTATAGTTCATCCATGAGAACACTAGGGGAAGATATATATATACCAGAGGTGCCCCCAAAAAAGTGTATACACATGACTTGTATTCATCTTTTGTGACTGGTATATATTGAATATTACAATTTTAAAACATTTTTTTCTGTTCTTAAAATGTGTATACATTGTTTTTGGCACCCTCAGTATATGGGGATATATATCAAATTTTTATACCCAAAATATTTAAAGAACTCTTGAAAACTGAGGGGGGAAAAAGATGAAAACTCAGGTGTCACAGAAGGATGTAAAAATGGATCTTAAGCATATAAAAATATGTTCAATCTAACTTGTAATTAGAGAAATACAAATTTAAATTACACTGAGATACCATTTCTCACCTATTAGAAAAATTCAAAAGTTTGACTACATACTGTTTGGCTGTAGAAAAAGGGGCATTCTTCTACATTAATGATGGGAATACAAAATGGTAAGCATATATTTAAATCTGATTTTCTTATGAAAAAACAGTAAAACTATTTTAAAATAAAGTTTCAAATAGCAATTTATTTCTATTTCATAAACAGCATAGGGAGCCAAAACACTTTGCACACTTTAAAATGGAAACTTAAGCATTGCAAAATACAATCACAGATTACTTTTAACTAATAATATATATCCCTCCTTAATTGACTTTAGGAGTAACCATTAGTCTACATCTACTTTGCCAATTAGTAGTTTTTCAATTTGTGTTTCATAATATCCCAAGGGTTCATTAAACATTTAATCACAATGAAGTTTTCAATTGCTCTATCATTTTCACGAGTTCACTATGGAGTGCAGTTTAGAGGGAAAAAACTAATATATCAGCTTTCCACAGTTTAAAATTTGAAACAAATTAAAAGTATTCACTTTAATAATTTAAAATTTGAAAATATTTTGTAATAATTTTTATCTATTATAGTTCTAAATTTTAATAAGCAATATTAAAACATTTATTCATAAATACAAGTACCAGAGCACAATAAAATAAACTGATCATTCTCTTCTTTCGGTATGAAAATATTATACAATCATGCAATCACAAAATTTAAGAGTTCAAAAGTGACCACAGTTGTTACCTATTGCAGTCTCTTACTGGGTAACTTTATATAATGTACTTTTAAAGATAGTTACTACTGGGGCCGGCTGAGTGGCTCAATGGTTAAGAGTTGGCTTGGGAGCTCAAGCTCTGAGCAGCAGGGCGGCCGTTCGGTTCCCACATGGGCCAGTGACACTACGCCCTCTACAGCTAAGATGGTGAACAACAACTCGACCTGGAGCCGGTGACCAACTGCCTCAGCCAGGAAGAGCGCAGTGATCATAATACTGATCATGGGCCAGTGAAGTGGTGTCCTCCACAACTAGACTGAAGAACAAAAAGGACAGCAACTTGTCTGTTCCCCTTCGCTGATTCCCCAATAAAATCTTTAAAAATAAAGATAGTTGCTAGAGTACAGGGAGGAGAGGTCCTATTCTTCTTCCTCAGAAAAGTTATTACTTAGAAATACATACACATTGGTGATTTATTTAATGATCAAAATAATAGTTAAACTTTATCAAGTGCCTAGTATATGCCAGGTACTGTTCTAAGTATTTCACATTTATTACCTTATCTAATTCATCAACCCTATAAAACAGATACCATTATTAGCCCCATTTTACAACTGAGAAAACTGAGGCACATTTTGTTTATCATATGGGCAAGTGTATCATATCTAGTGGGTACAGACCATGGACACTGCTAAACATCATGTGCTAAACAATGCACCTGAAAGTCCAACAACAAAGAATTATCTGTTCCAACATGTCAATACTGTCAAGTTGCGAAACCCTGCTATACACCTAGCACCTAATATGACTGGCATACATAGATGTTCAATAAACATTTAGCAGATAAATGAATGTGTGAGACTTTCCCTCAGACACAATTATTTTGGTACAGGGGAAAGAGCAAGGGAGTTAGAATGTACTCCATCATTACCAGAAGCAGAAACTTAGTATGTGTTATCTAAAGCAATAAATTCCCATCTAAATAGATTCCTACAAGTTTTGATAGTCTGTGTTTTAATAATTTGGTCCAAAATATTTTATGATTTCTACTCTAATTTCTTCTTTCGCTATTTAGAGAATATTGCTTAATTTGCCACATATGACAACTTTAAAAATTTATCTTTTGGTCCTTGATTTCTAGCTTAATTGCACTGTAATGAAAGAAAATACTCTAAAATAGTTCAAACCTTTGAAGTTTGTTGAAACTTGCTTTATGATCATATGTAAATTTAGTAACTGTTCCATATGTGCTTGACAAGAATGTATATTCTATACTGTAGGGTAGTGTCATATGTGTTTGTGTGCTAGTATGTGTATGCCTTCACACACACATATTTATGTACCTTCATATCCATGAGGTCGAGTTTGCTGATTATGTTGTTCAAATCTTTCATATCCATATGGGTGTATTGTTATTCTTTAAATTGCTGACAGAGGTTGTTAAAATCTCCCACTATGATTGTGAGTTATTTGGTTCCTTCTAAGTGTCTCTCTGCTTTCTGTATTTTGAGATCATGATAGTAAGTTCATACAAATTAAGGACTGTTACATCTTCCTGGAAAATTGAACCTCTCCTCAGAGTACTTTATGCCTTAAAGTCCGCTTTGTCACGTATTAACTTAATTATACCAACTTTACTTCCATTCGTGTTTGCTTTTTCTTTTTACTTTCAACCTTTCTTTATCCTTATTCTTTAATGTGTCTCTAAAGCAGGACCTTTTTTAACCTATTTGTTCTATTTTCTGTCTGCCTGCTGTTACTCTCCTTTCTTGTTTTCTCTTGAATTGAATACTAATATATTAATTTTCTGTTTTCCTCTCATTCATTTGGAAGTTACACATTCATTAACAATTCTGTTAGTGGTCATCCCAGAGATTACAGCTTGAATTACTGACTGATCTCAGTTTAATATTAACTAGTACTTTTATCTTTTCCCTGGACAATACAAAGATATTGAAAATTGTGTGTCTTTAAACAGAAACAGACTCAGAGATACAGGGGAAAAACTGATAGTAGCAAATGGAAGGGGGATTAGGGGATGGGGGAGAAGGTGAAGGGATTAGAAAGTACAAGTTGTCAGTCACAAATATTCATGGGGATATGTAACAGAGTATGGGGAATATAATCAATAATGTTGTAAAGATTATATAGAGTGCCAGATGGGTACCGGACTTATTGGGAGGAATTACTTCATAGACTATGTAGATGCCTGACCACTGCGCTGTACAACTGAAGCTGATATAGAATAATACTGAATGTCAACTATGATTAAAAATATATATACCAGGGTGCCAAAAGAATGTATACACATTTTGAGAGATGTTACCTATGTACTACTTTTCGAAGTTGAATTGAATTACAGTACCAATGTGTGGTATGACGTTTGCTCAAAAGATTGTAATTGCAGAAGTCAAATGTGACTTGTATTCATCTTTGTTATCGGTATATATTGAGTACTACAATTTTAATAATATTTTTCCTTTCTTAAAATGTGCATACAGTTTTTGGCACCCCCTGTATGTATGCATGTATGTATGTGTATAGATACAGTCACAAGATGTAAAGTACAGCATAGGGAATGTAGTCAATAGTATTGTAATAGCTATGTATGATGTCAGAGGGGTCAGACTTGGGGGGGGTTATCACTTTGTAAGGGGTGTAAATATCTAATTATTATGTTGTTTTGCACACCTGAAACTAATTAAATAAATTTTTTAAAAAACTGTGTCTTTGCTAAGATTTACATGCAACTGTTATTACATACTTCAGTTACATATATGTGTATAAAAACACTACAAGATATTATTTTTATAGACAGTGAACATTTATTGAGTTTTGTCCTCATATTTATCATTTCTATGGCATCTCTGGGTAATTTCATAGGGCAGAATCCTAGATTGGTAGGTATTTTTCCCTGAATTTTATTTCCCACTGTTTCAGTTGGGAAATCAACTGTCAGTCTTATTGCTAAACCATTCATGGTTTGTTCTGATTGCTTTTAAGATTTTTCATCTTTGGTGGGATTTGCATTGATTCCACTCGGGGTTTATAATGATGCTTGAATCTGTGAATTAATGTATTTCATCAGTTTTGAATTTTCAGTCATTCTATCATTAAATAATGCTTCTGGCCCATTCTCTCTTCCTCTCCTTTGGGGGCTCAAATAGACATACCTTAGAACTTCTCATGGTATCTTGTATTAAGCTTACTCTCTCATATTTTCCATTCCTTTGTCTCTCTTTATTCTGGATATTTTCTTCTGACTTAACTTTCAATTCACTAATTCTCTCTTCTGTGGTAGCTAATTTCCAGTTAAATCCATCCACAAAGGTCCTAATTTGGAGGATTACATTTTTCAGTGCTAGAATATCCATTTTTCTTTTATATAATTTGTATCTTTGTACAAAATTCAAAATTAACTCAAAATTCTCAACACAGCTACTTTAAACCTGATAACTATACACCCAGAGTTACTGTGGGTCTGTTTGTAATCTCTGTTGTTTCTGATGTCTTGTCATGTGTCTAATTATATTTTATGTGATGGATACTAAATTTGCAAAATTGCAGACAGAATTTGACACATAGGTCGTATTTCTCCAGAAAAGATTGTTTGCTTCTGCCAAATACCTGAGGACACTACCAATACCAGATCTTGTTAATGAAGTTACAGGAATGAAAACTTGAGGCAGAGCTATCATCCTACAAGAGCCTAACTACTTCAGTTTTTCTGAACCGTAGGGTACAGGATTTTGGAGTCCTAAGTGAGAGGAGTTCACCCCTCTCCTGTCATAAGTCTTGAACTCTGTCCCTGTCCCCTTACCCATAAGTTGTTAAAAGCCACCTCTTTGTCTCTCAGTTGCTCCTTCTGAACTCAACATCTACCTCAGGGAAAAAAACAGTGCTAAACTGGGGCCATTCCTCCGTGGTTCTGTTCTCACGCAGATCTGAATCTAGTCCTATCAGCTAGCTTTCTGAAACCCTCTAAAATGTTTTGTTTTGGCCCGGCTTTTTAAAATTGCTCTCAGTAGAAAAATCTGAAGTACCTAGTTTACTATTACCAGATGCAGAAGTCCCAATAGATTATTAAGCAGAGGATTGATAAAGCAGTATCAGAACTTTGCAGTAAAGATAACTTTTGGTAACATAATGGGAAAGGTAAACTTCAGAAAGAAAGCCTGGAAACCAAGAATGAAAACTGCGAGATCCAGTTTTAATATACTAAAAGACCCCTATTATAATTGACTAGTTTTGGTAGCAGCTACTGACAAAAATATTGATCTGGGAGTCAATATTTTCAAACACAATATAGATTTTGAAACTTTAAAAGTATCTTTTAAACTAAAAAAGATACACTGATTACAGCTTTTCTAATTAATTGATTCCCTCTACAGTGAGGTAGTGCAGGAAAAAAATGCCTGTATTTTCGAACTTTCACTTGTTATTGACTCCTTATCTATAAGCAAAACAAAAATAAATTTAAAAAACACTCAGTTTTTCTTCAACTTTGTAACCATCCTAGATTATCACCCCATCTTTCTGCTTATTTTCTTGAACTTTTGGAAATAAGAGTCTACTTACACTGTTTTCACTCCATCACCTCCTACTGATCCCACAATGCACTGCAATGGCTTCCCTCTTCCCAGTTCACTAAATCTACTTTGGAAAAGGAGAATAGGCTAAGTGGCTTTATCAGTTTTATTTGATTTGATTTTGGTGAAGTATCCAACTAATTCCTTCTCAATGCTCATCTTTCCTTGTATTTGGTAATATCTCATAGTCCTATCGATCTCTTATCCATTAATTGTTCCCCTTTAACATCCCTTTCCTCTATCTAGCCAAGGATTTTATTTTATTTTATTTTTTAGTGATTTAGAGCTTGCTTTTTAGTGAAAAGGTCCATGATATAAAGTGCCATAGAGCCTTGCCATGTAAAGCTGTGTTCCAAGGACCAGCAGCATTGGCATCACTTGGTATTTTATTATGAATGCAGAATCTCAGGCTTCACTACAACTACTGATTCACAATTGATTTGTATGCACCAAAAAACCTGAAAAGCATTGTTAATAGAGCTTTTGAAAGGATTAAACTTGCAGACTTGAATAACTGACAGAAGAAACGGACTTCCCTATACTACTCCCTACTTGTGACAGTAACACTAGCAATTTTCAAACCTGTCAAACTAATGTAATTGCTTTCTACACAGTAGTGAACGTGATAGACTACATTACTGTTATAAGTATCCTGTATTCCTCGTGAGGAGGAATATAAAGTACACAGCACCATCCCATTAATGTCAGACATGGCCATGTGACTTGCTTTCCCAATGAAACATGAACAGAAATGGTGAGTCTTCCAGGTAGAACTGTTAAGACCCAACATTATATCTCCTAGTTCTTTTTCCTTCTATCTCAAGACTAGGACTGTTCCATGTAGTCTAGTGGCTTTTCCAATGGCACGGGTCCTAGATAAGAGATGCAATTCCTAAAGAGTGTTACACATACACACGCACACACACAAATCTGGTCATCTCCTTTTCTGCTCCTGGTTAAATTATAGTGCCTGAAAAATAAAGGAAGAATTCTTCAGAAATTCAAGCATAAAAAATAAATCACCTACTAGGGGAAAAAATAAACGGTCTTGCTTACTTAAGACTTCTTTACTAAAACATTACTCAATGCCACAAGACTGAAATTGTGCCAACTGTATCAAAATAAAAGCTCTAGGACTGAAGAGGACATGACAAAAGGACTAGAGGGGAGTACTGAACAATAAGAACTTATAAAAATGTAGCTGAAAACTAATTGTGAATGTTACAAGTATGAAAACTGTAAAAATAACATGAGTAAATATCAGGAGCTGGGGAGAAGAAATCAAAGTGCTAATGTCATCTCAGAGAGTTAAAACCTAAAACTGAAGCAAGAATGTTACAATACCAACTTCTTAATATTTTTCAGAATCTGCTTAACTTTAGACACGTTTTAGGAAATACATTCTAATGGCAAACGAATATTATCTTTCCATCACTCCTTCCTTCTAATCATCCATCCATCATTCCATATGTGTATATACATAGAATAAATCTTGACAGTATTGCCTACCTTAATATTAATAACATCTCTGGATGGCTGGACTGGAGGTGCCTTTTAAACTTTAATCTTTGCAATGTATGACTTCTTTATAGTTACCATACATCACTTTTACAAATACATACATATATATATATATATATATATATATATATATATATATATGTATATTTGTACAGAAAAAAGAATTTTTTTTTTTTATAAAAGACGGGAAGCAATATTTCAAGCTATTTTCTTTAGTGTGTCTCTTTCAAGCATATGAACAAGGCCCTCCTTTCAGGAGCTTTTCACTGTCACCTCAATTTTAAGGTCTCAATCCTATCCAGAGGTTGACATACAATTTAAACATGCACTTTTTCGTAAACTGAATCATAAAACAAGTGCATGCCCAAAATACTTGTGAAGGAAAAAAACAAAACCTGCCGAACTCATCAAGACTCAGTAATTTGAATAACTGGGAGAAACAATAAAGGAAAATGGTCAGGGTTTTTAATCCTATCTACACATTCGAATCACCTGAGCAACTTAAAACTGACTGAAGTCCTAAATTTAAAGATTTTCATTTTTGATATATTTTTTATTATTGTCAGATCTCAGCGATCTGATGCTAGAGATAGGGTTTGACATCAGTGTTGAGACCCACTGCTCTACAGCACTGCTCGCCCAATGAGACCTGCAATGATAGAAATGCTTTCTACCTGCTTGGTCGTCACTAGCCTTGTGGATTTCGAGTACCTGAAATGTGACTAGAGAAACTGAAAACTGAATTTTTAATTTCACTTTTGTTAATTTAAACTACAATCGCCACATGTGCTTAGTTGCTACCATACTGGACAATGCAGGTACAGAATCTAGAATCCAGATTCCTCAATTCAGTTCCTCACTAGTCACATTTCAAGTGCTCAACAGCCATATTTGACTAGTGGCTACCATACTGACAACACAAATATAGAACATTTCCATCGTTGCAGAAAATTCTATTGAGTAGCACTGCTCTAAAAAAATCTAAAATGTAAAGTCTTGACTCTTATCATGTAAAATCTAGAGTTTATCATCTAGCACCTACCCCTAGTTAAGACATACCATCAGATAACTGCATATTTGAATTGCTCTGGCCCTGTACAGAATTGCTTTTACTAATTTGCGTTTTGTTGTTACACCATTGAATTACATTAAAGGATAGTGTAAAAAAATAGCTTTTTGAAATTAAATCTGTATTTACTATAAAGATAGTGAGGATACACCTTGCTGTATTAGAGTTCCATGCAAATTTTTCTCTTTTTTCTCACTAACAGGAATAGTCCTCCTGCCTGCCTAAGCAACAGGTTTATCTTTATCTTGGCGATACTGTGATTTGTGTCTGATCACATTTCCCTTTTTTCACTGATTGCTAAAAAACAAAGGCAGATTTTTGGCCTTTCCCTAATACATGAATGTGACCTTAAAACAGGCTCCCTTTTTTGTAGCAATATCATTTATTCATCAACAAAATATATCGAGTCAATGCCAAGTTTGCTGGTGGCCATGAAGGAAGCCTTTATACACAGAAAAAACTATTTGCAGTTACTTTACTTTTAAATTAATGTTTGATTTATTGAAGTACACATATAAAAACCTAGTTTTCCCTAAGCCTTCAACTACAAAGCGCATTCTATTTATAAATCTAGTCAATTTCAACACACTTTCTAAGGTGCTTTTGACAGTTGATCAACTCAAACAGAAAACAAACCAAATATCCTTAAATAATCCTTTTTATAAACTAAGGTAATCAAATTCTCTCACATATATGAAACTGCATTTATAAATTTACTATATTTAAGCACTTTACCTCTAACAAGTAAACCTTTCTAAGAACTTACCTCTAGTAAATACATTACAAAAAAATTTTAAATATAATGAATGTTAAGCTCTCTTAAATTTCTGTTTCTAAATTTACAGATATTTTTACCTTTTAACTTAAATTCACAAATCAAAAAACAATTACACAAGTATTCATTTTAAATTAGATTTACAAGATTAATTTGTATGACCTCTCTCATAGGCCTAATTCTCTGAAATCTAACAAATATGTTAAAGATCAAATACACTGATTATTCATAACCTTAATAAAAATGTTAACACTAATAAGAATTCAATAAATTTCATCATTTCTATATATATGCTTCTAACCTTAGCATGGATAAAATATTTACCCACTACAGAAAGTGGAGTGAAAGTGTGGTCCCAAGACCAGTAGCATCAGCATTACTTAAAAAATGGTTAGAAATACAAATTTTGGGGCCCAGCCCACTAGTACTGAATCAAAACTCTGGGGGAAGGGTGTAAAATTTTTGCTTTAACAAGTCTTTCAGGTAATTCTGAGGCATCCTAAAGTTTGCAAGTCATTGCTTTATTGTAGCCTCAACTACTCAGAGGCAGTTTTTTCTAAAACACAGATAAAACAAGACTTCACAGCTATCCTGTGAGATGAGTGGCAATACAAAAACAGGCAAACCTACCTCATGCTTGAGAACCACTGGACTAAGGAAACAATATTATGAACTCAAATTTAGTTGGAGTTACCATCAGAGCACACTGAGGTTATTTATTGAGAAGAGATTCTTCTCCCCACCTCTTACCACCCACTTTAGGAAATGGGACTAAGACTGCAGACATCTAGTTATCATCCTCCATTACTGACCAACACTGAGCTGTTTTTAAATAGTTATGCATCGTTTAACAACAGGGTGAATTCTGAGAAATGCGTCGTTAGGCGATTCTGTGAACATCATACTGTGTACTTACAAACCTATTGTGCATGGTAGAGCCTGCTCCACACCTAGGCTCTATGGTGCGGCCTATTGCTTCTGGACAAAAACCTGTACAGCATGTTACTGTACCAAATGCTGTAAGCAACTGTAACAATGGTATTTGTGTATCTAAATAACAGGAGATTAATTCAAGCACAAGAGAAAATGATGCAATCAAAAGATGTGGTAAACACAAGATGTATGAGGCTGCTGCTGGCGTAACATGGCGCTGATTTACAACAAACTTGTGTTTTTTTATAAGTAGAAAGCACACCCTACCAATAAAACATATAGTATAGTAAATACAAAGACCAGTAGCATACTCATAGTTGTTTATTATCATCAAGTGTTATGCACCTGACATAACTGTATGGACTACACTTATGTACAACTGGCAGCGTAGGGGGGTTGTTTACAGCAGCATCACCACCAACATGTGAGTAATGGGTTGCACTACAACGTCACTAGGCAATAGGAATTTTTCAGCTCTGATATCTTATGGGACCACCATCATCTATATTGTCTGTCGTTGACCAAAACACCATGTTGCAGTACTTAAACTGTAGTCAGTGAAATAACTGGTACTCCAAATCCTTTAGAGGTACTTAGTCTTTCCTGGGTTCAGGATAAACTATTATCTAACTCTTTCAGAACGTGCATCTGCAATTTCCAACCTAATATACGATCTCTAACTATTCTAACAGCTTCAATGGATTTTTGCATTTCAGCTCAATCATTTTACTATCTTTCTAACTCCAAAGAAATTTCAATGATAATCCATCTTATCCTTTACTTAACTTGCTTTAACGTCATACATGACAGAATTCTGCTTTCTTCTCACACAATTTTTTTCTGTCTGACAGAACCATAATTTGTAGAAATAAGAAGGTAACATCCAAATTGATTCTATATCCCTTATTTCTTTGTCTGGCTCAGTTTCTTCATCAGGAAAATGGAATAATACCTATTGTACAGAGTTGTTATCAGGATTAAATAAAGATATTTACTAGTGCCTGCAGCATAGAAAATGTTCTTAGCAGCTTTTATTCCTGTTGCCATTTCCTCCTGAAAGATACTGTTTTAATTGCTAAAAGTAAATAAAAAAAATTTAATAGGATTGAGACGTGTTTAAAGTATACTGTCACTAAGTAGGAAAAGACAGTTGACATAAAATGGCAGTTTATAATAAAAACTGTATGACAGTAAGTTGAGACTCTAAACTTGTTAAATGTATTTATCTGCATTTATTTATTAGCAAATGATCTAATGAAGTGAATAATTTTAAAGACTACATAATATAGGCTTATGATCATGTCCCCAAACAACAGCTATACTCAAGTTCCAAAGAAATCTTTCTGAATCAAATCATAATTTACTCTTTAACAGCAGGAACAAGAATTGTCTCATAAGGCTTTTTTGTTTGTTTGTTTTTTGTAATTGCTATTAACTAGACCAATGGTGTGATGAGCTCCTTAATGTGTCTAAGTCTCAATTATGTTTTTCCTGAGGGAACTATAATGTTGGAGTCAGCAAACACTAAAAGCTGGTAAGAGGACAAGCAGTCACCTTGGAGAGGAGTAAAGAGGCATGAGTAACACTAACAGTCCAGTACATAGTTTGTTTATAAAACAGTAAAATCAGAAACATTTGACCAAAGCTTTATCTGGTCCATCTTCAATCTGTCAATGGTAAAACTATTTTTTCTACATCACTAATGAACATGGTATGGTGAGGGGCAAGATCACTAGCAACAAATGGTGTACTGGGGTGCAGCTAATCTGCAAGTGTGGTGAAGTATCTGTACAGGAAATGCTGCTACATAGACAGGACTTTAAAGACTTGAAGGCCACAGGAAACTTAAAGAGCTGTTATAAAACTCTGAAATAAGGAAAGTCACAGCAGAAAGGGCAAGATAAATCCTTCAAACAGACTGACAAGTGCTCATTCTGAAGAACACGAATGTAAAGAAAAACCCTACAGCCAAACCCATCTGGTAGGCAGCCGCAAAGAATAGATTTCTCATTTTACGCAAAGGCTGACTAGAAATCAACCACTATTTATTTTTCACCTGTATATATGTACATGTTGCCTCTCAAAGGAGTCAATTTAGGAAGCTATACTTATTCTAAGAATGGCAGGGAGTGATCAAATTATTGCTGGGGCGTTTATTAACCTGCTTTCAGAATTCTGGGTATAACTTCATAGACCTACAACGTTTTTAGCCCCAAATGCTATTTTCCAGCTTTACCACCCATCATTTTCACTAGTTCTATTCCAAATGAAAACAAGCTCTAGAATTGAGAACCTCTGAGATCATCCAATCAATCTCATTTACAAACAAGAAAATATAGGCTAAAAGAGATTAGCTTGTGCAAAGTCTTTCAGCAGGTTAATGTTGAATGTGCACTCTAGGATGTGCCTGTTCACCTAATGGTGGTCATAACTGTGACATCACAAGGCCTCTCTAACTTGTGTTAGAGATTTGGGGGCACCATGAATATTAAAGGGGGTCAGATATTATATCTGGTGGCAGAAGGAACTAGATTTTGGGTGGTGAGCACACAATGCAATATACAGATGTAATATAAAATTGTACACCTGAAACTTATATAATGTTATTATCCAATGTTAACCCAATAAATTTAATAAAAAATATTTAAAAAATAATGTGCCATGAGTTCATAAGTCAGTTTCAATAGAAGAGTAATTGCTATAGTACTTTGGAGCTGCAATTCTTAAGGACAGTGTCAGATATGGCAGTGTGCTCAACAAATATTTCTGAACGAATGAATTGCATGTATATGTTTGGGCATATTTATTAAAATGTGGATCATATTCCTACCTAGTTTCACCACGTTTCTGAATTCTCCGTCTATCTATAGAGGCTGGTCACACTTCAATTGTTTTCAATAGGCAACTAATGCATTTTATAAAAATCCTTTATTCAAACACTTTATAAAGTTCCAACCCTCATCCCTGATCTCACCTTTAAAAAGGATTCCTTATCTGGTTAAGATCCTTCAAAGCAGAAACAAAGTAGTATCCCCCTTTTTCATTTTCTAATTCCATGAATAGGAATTCTAAAGACATTTTATGTAACGTGAGGAAAATTATTAAATGGGGATCATGCTAAAATTAGATTTTAATATTCAAGTTTCTTCAAAGCTTAAGTTACACACCTAGACACACAGATCAATAGATGTCCTCACTGTGTCACTGCTTTAAAATGAATGGCAGGATTTGGGGTAATGGGGAGATTTTATATTCTCTGTGCTTTCCTCTATTTTCTAGACTCTTTAATGCTTATATAATTACTCATAATACCAAAATGCATATTAAAATAAGTAACAAAACAAAATATAAATGCCACGTATTAACTTAGAGGACGCCAACGACACTGGAGAAGTTACCAGTGCTAATACCTCTTCAGCCAGCGCTTTTCAAAATTCCATAAGATACCAATATCATACCATTATGATTGGTGTTTTTTTTTTTCTTAAAGAATCCTGCAAAGCCACTATGATGAAAGAAAACTAACACAGCAGTCAGTATAAATGCAACAGAAAAAAAGTTTCTAGGTTCTGCCACCTCAAGACCAACATGCAGCTTTTCAAAATCCATGACACAAATATCAACGAAATCCCAGTTTAAGTGTTTTCTTTTCCAAAGCAGTATTAAGGGCTGACGTGAATCCTAACAGTTGGCAAATGTCAACAACACTGACCCAAACCCACACCAGACTAGGCACGGTGTTCTTCATGGTCTCAAAGACGAACAACACTAGTCATATTCACCTCCCAGGGGAAGGGAACAGCGAATGGATCACATATACACCCCTGAAATACTTGGGGTACAGACCATCGAGTCTAGGGGAAGAAAGCAGGAAGGGCAGAGCAGGAAGAGAGAGAGCTACGACGCCAACAGTAGAAAGTTTCCCGTCCCCAGAGCAGACTGCGTGCTACCTTCTTCACCCCCGCCCCGCCGCCACCCTGGCCCAGGCACACCAGCCATTCGGCCGCTCGAACCCTGTCCCCCCAGTTCCCCTGCGGCGACTGCCCCGGCCGCGCACCCGGACCCAGCGCCCAGACCGCCGCCCACTCGCAGCCTTCAGCCGGGGTCTACCGCGCGGGAGGCCAAGGAAGGCTGAGCTCACCGGGTCCCTCTGGGCTGGACGGCACGGGGGTCCGGTGGGGCGGGGACCCGCACCCGGGGTCCCCCTGGGCGGGATCCCTCAGGTAATCCTGGAAGCACACCTGCCGGGCTTCGCCGCCGCCCCCGAACCCCCACAGGCGGTTGGCCGTGCCCCGTAGAAGGCGCCCGCTCTTCCCCGTGAAGGTGGTCAGGTAGTCCATGCTGCCGCGGGGCACCGGCCCGGGAAGGCCGACGGTTTCCCCGGCAGCGCCCACTCGGCGCACGTCCGTCCACCAGTCCAACCCGACCCCCGGGCGGGGGCTCAGCGCGCCTCACTGGAGGCGGGGAGGGGGGCAAGGCGTCCCTAGCGTGTCCCCGGAGCGAACCATCAGGAGACCACGCGCCGGGGGAGCAGAACCTGGACAAAAGTTTTAAAAAGTTTTTCGTTTCGCTTCCAAAGGCCAAGCCAGGCTGAACTTAAGCTTCTCAAGTAGGTACATCCTTCCTAGAACAGATGCAGGTCGAAAAGCTGACGGCTTTTAAGCAAGCCGGACCGGTCCTATCCACACCTCCCCCACCCGTCCGACCCCAATGGAGCAGGCCCGCCCCGCCCCGTCCTGCCCCGCCCCGTCGGGCCGGACCAGACTTTTAGGACCGCTTGGGAAGGGTGAGGAGGCCGAACTTTGGGGCCGGAAGACTAAACGGGGACGGAAAATAGCACAGGGGAGGCTTTGCTGGAGGCTTTGGGGGCCTAGAAGGGCGGCGTGAAAAAGTTTTTATGTGTCCAAAGTTTCTATGTGGGGGTGTATGTGTCTGTATTTGCGGGAGGCGCACGATCCACGTGAAACTTTTGCAGCTGGTAATTTTGAGGGGCGGGGTGGAGAGGAGGAAGATGGGAAGATTCGTTTTTTAAGGTACAACTGCAGTCATAGTTAAAACCAATCCAGATAAAATGCATTAGGAAAGAGCTCAGCTTCGTAAAATAAAGCATTGATAGTCACGTTTAAAGTTCGTTGTGGCATGGTGAACTGATTGTTAGGTTTGACATTTCATGAATCTGGTCCTGTAAGGCAAAGTAATTAAAGGCCCTAGAGTCACCCTTACCCTCCTTTCGTCAGAGCAAGACTTTTGACAGACCTTGACTAACCCGATTTTGTTTCTCTTCCTTTCACGTCTGTGTATAGCTCTGGTAGGTTTCCCCACACATTATATAAATAAACCTTCTTACTTGGAATTACCAATTTATTAATGTATTTGAAAAAAAAAAGGTTTAAATTACTTAGGAAGGTGAAGAGCTAATCATACCAAACAATGGAGTACAGAAAATCTTTCAGGGACTTAAGATTTTTGCCGAACCATTAAAGACTATACCCCCTTTAAAAACAAACAAAAAATGTTTGATCTTTTTCCCACTATCACCATTTCAGCTTAAATTCTTACCAGGTTGGAGAGATGTGTCACCATTCTAACATCAGCATCGCCTTTATAACTGGTTATAATACAGAAGGTTTGGGCTGTACCCCAGAGTGGAATTCACGTGTTTGTGAGAGAGGACCCAGGAATATGCCTATCAACGATCATCTATGTGTTCAGATGTGCTTCATGGGAGAGCACTGCTCCGGACTTCCTTCTGTACCTACAATACTATGGACCCATTTGGTAGAATGGTAAGTGGCTTCTGGCTTTTCTGAGGTTTCCATTTGATAAGGAAGCATTATCATGCTTAGCTCCACTTCTGAGGTCTCATAGAAGCTCAGTAAGCTTTAAAAATCAAATTTCAATGACTTAAGTCTAATCTTGATTAATGAATTGAAATTATTTTTCTAAGATGTTTTACACCTTGAAATTTGTCATTTAGCTTGTAATAATCATATCCGTGTTTGAATAGTTTATGCCTGATTAAATCGGCACTTTTACATCCAACCTTAGCAGGAACCTGTACTCTACCAGTTCAAATACAGTTTTACAGGCAGTTAATCCATCAATATTTTCTGCTTCTATTTCATGGAAAGTTAAAGCTGCTGGAGAAAAGAATGTATAACCTTGATGATTAAGTACTGTACAATTTTTCATTTAAACTTAGCTAAGCCCTAATGGCTTCAAAATCCTTTTACTCATATACTCAGCTATCTTTTCTAATATTCACATTTGTTGTGTGAACTGTCACCATTCTCCTGATGTTACCCAATTCATCCCCAAACATGAATGAACACTCTCGCTTTTCTTCCCTTTTTCTCTTCAGTCTACAAGTTCATCTCCATATTTTGCCACAGAAGGAAGGAAGTCCTTACTCCTGCAAGTGCTTCTCCTTCTGCAAACTAAGGCTTGATCTTAGTCTGGTGTAATGATCCAGGACTTGCCAAGCTTCTTATTCTTCTCTGCTGTATTATTTTTCTCTCTCTCCACTCTGGCTTCTCCCCCTCATCCTACCTATATCACCCACATCAATCCCTTCCGTCTTTAAAAAAAAGTTTCCTTATATTCCATATCTGCCTCCTCCAGCAACTCTTTGTCTCATCTTAAAAATACTTTTATTGACATAACTTACAAACCATATAATTCACCTTAAAAAAGTATACAAATTCAGTGACTTTACACAGTTGATAAAACCATCACCAAAATCTAATTTCTGAACGTCTTTATCACCCCAAAAAGAAACCTCTTACCCATTTGCAGTTACTTCCGAGTCCCGCCCCCCCAGGTGTAGGCAACCACTAATCTACTTTCTGTCTCTATGGATTTGCCTTTAACAGACATTTCATATAAATGGAATAGTTCTAGTTTTAATTTTTGGAGGAACCTCCATACTGTTTTCCACAGTGGCTGTACCAGCTTATAGTCCTACCAGTGGTGCCCAGGTTTCCCTTTTCTCTATATCCAGGCCAACATTTGTTATCTGTTGTCTTTTTGATAATCGTCATTCTAAGAGGTCTGATGTTAGCTGGGGGCTTGCCAGGTGAATCAGCCAACATACAGGCAGATGGAAGAGGAGAAACCAAGGCCTGGATGGTCAATCCTTAACTGATCCAGCACTGACCAGATAGATTTATTTTTCAAAAGAATCATGCACTGGTCACTTTTTCCCAGCGCAGATCTACTCCTAACCCAGAAGGCAGAAGACCCAGCAATATTAACCAGGTTCTGTGCTGCCCTGTCAGGCCTGAAGAAAAGTTGGACCTCTTCCAGCAACCTCTGGGAACAACCTCTGGAGAGAAGCAGGCCACGCCCACCTCCCCCATCCTCTACTTCCTATCCAGGGACTCCTCTTGGTGCTGCCCTGGCTCTACAGCCAACACCATGGGCGTCCTGGACACGCAGAACATTTAGTGAATGAAGTGAACAGGACTGGTTGGCAGCCACTCTGTGCCTACCGTACTGGATGGGCGTCAAGGAAGGAAGAGGTGGGGAGAAGATTCTTAAAATATACAGAGACACTTAACAACAGCACTGTTACGTTAGACTCTCTTGAGCTGGTCCTGCTAGTACATTGCATGATACATAAGCACACACATTTATGTTTCTCATTAAACTGTATATGTTGTGTGACATGAAATCCCCCTGCTTCTAGTTTCTTACCTCTTGAATCCATCTCTAACACTGCAGCCAGGGTAACCTGAAATCCACATGGCTAATCGTTGCCTTTACTTCAAAAACACTCTCTTGTGCACAGCAGTAGCTTCCTGTTGGTAATGAGACTCAGCTGTGCGACATTTTCTAAAAGGCACATTTCCCAACTATATCCCAGAGATCCTGATTCTAGGGTTGTAGGATAGGGGCGCGGGAACCGGCATTTTTCGACTATAATATATGTTTGAGACCTGCTCCTTAATAGCTCTTCCAAATGCTTTTGCCTATTTAGTTCATATGAATCACACATTCACTTCTGAAATAGAGCCATGAGACTGGGGCCACACGGAGCAGAAGTGACGCATGTGCTTTTATGCTCACGTGTAAAAAACAGCCCGTTTTGCACTGCAGGTGCCTTTGCCCACCTCAGCAACTAAAGATGCTACCTGCTCCAGATGGTATAGCTGTGAGAGTGTGGAGCCATCATCACCAACCACCTGGATCCCCGAGAAGCTATGTGGATCAGAGCCCTCCTCCAAACCTCAGCCTGAACTGGACATGTATTGGGTTGTCGGAAAAGTCATAACGCATTTTTGCAACGAAAAACATAGAAAAAATATATCATGACTTTTCCGACAATCCAATAACATGAACAAGAAATAAACAGCAAGCCACTGAGGTTTGGGGGTTCATTTAGTACCATAGCATAAACTTAGCCTACCTTGACCGATAGGATTTTTGCAAATGCTTAATTAACATTTATTTTTATCATGTATGCCAAATTGATATACTTAAGACTACCTGATTTAAATTGTCAAATTAATGCATTTTGTTTTTCAGGCTTCTCTTGCCATTTCTGTATTCTGATGAGTTTTCTCTCTCATTTTTTTTATGAGTTTCAGGTATGCAAAACAACATAATAATTAGACATTTACATCCCTCACAAAGCGATAACCCCCCTCGCAATCTACTATCCCTCTGACATCGTATATAGTTGTTACTATACCACTGACTCTATTCCCTATGCTGTACTTTACATCCCGTGACTATATATATATATACATATATATATATATAGTTTATTGTATATATATATTGTTATATATTGTTATATATTGTATATATATTGTTATATATTGTTATATATTATATATTGTAAACAATATATATATATATATATATATTGTTTATTTATAGTTGACATTCGGTATTATTCTACATCAGCTTCAGGTGTACACTGCAGTGGTCAGGCAGCTACACAGTCTATGAAGTGATCCCCCCGATAAGTCCAGTGCCCATCTGGTACCCTGCGCAATCTATACAACATTATGGATTATATTCCCCATACTCTATTACATATTCCCGTGACTATTTTGTGACTGACAATGTGTACTTTCTAATCCCTTTACCTTCTCCCCCATCTCCCAACCTCCTGCCCCATCTAGCAACCATCAGTTTGTTCTCTGCATCTCTGAGTCCATTTCTGTTTTGTTTGCTCGTTTATTCTGTTCTTTAGGTTCCACATATAAGTGAGATCATATGCTATTTGTCTTTCTCAGTCTGACTTATTTCACTTAGCATAATATTCTTTAGGTGCATTCATGTTATTGCAAATGGTAATATTTCATTCTTTTTGTGGCAGAGTAATACTCCATTGTATAAATGTACCACAGTTTCTTTACCCAACCGTCTATTGATGGGCATTTCGGTTGTTTCCATATCTTGGCTATTGTGAATAGCGCTGCAGTAAACATAGGGGTGCTTTTGTTTGTTGGGAGCTTGTTGATTACTGATTCAGTTTTGTTGGTAGTAATTGGCCTGTTCAGATTTTCTGTTTCTGATGAGTTTTCTTAGATTGCAAAACTATTAAATTATTTTATCACTGCATGTATAAGGATTTTCTTTTTTTCTCATAATTCTATTTTAATATCTTACATTAGTATTATATATACAGTTATCACAATTAATGAATTAGTATTGATATATTATTATTGTCTGAAGTTTGTACTTTATTGAGATTTCCTTAGCTTGAACCCGATGTCCTTTTTCTGTTCCAAAGTCCCATCTAGGATATCACAATACAATTAGGAGTCATGTTTTCTTAGGCTCTTTGGCTTTCACAGTTTCTCAAACTTCACTTGCTTTTGGTGACCTTACCAGTTTTAAGGAGTTCTGGTCAGATATTTGGTATAATACCCCTCAATTTTGTTTTATCTGATGTTTCTCGCATGATTAGACTAGTTTTTATGGGTTTGGGGGAATAAACCAAGTGCATTTTTTTTCTTTTTTTTTTTTAAAGCTGAGCCATCCTGCCACCTGTTGGCAGCTCAGCGACAGCTCAGCTCGGGCCTGGAATTGAACCAGCGACCCTGTTGCACAGAGTTCGCACTCTTGAGCGAGCTCTTAACCAACTGAGCCACTTGATCAGCCTTTCCAAGTGCATTTTTGAATGCAAATGTTTTATTCTGTCTCCCCTTTTCACACTATGGATGTTGTTTATGTTAGTGAAAGTACAAGCTAAAGGTCTCCTGGAAACAGGGATATTAACTCCATTGTTTACCATAAAGTTATAAGTAAATCATAAAACAAAGCTACGTTTTCCAAAGCAAGGATATTCATAACTTCAGCAAAAGGTTGCTTCCCTCCAGAAAAAGTCAGGTGGCGATTATGAATTTCCAGTGATTTCCTGACTTTTCAATCATAAATATACAGGACTATAAAGGACAGTTCTAGATGCTCAGGAGGCTCCGTAGTATAAAACGGTAGTTTCCTAACTTGCTAGCCATGAAACTCTCTGTTCAAAGTAAATTTTGCATGTCCACATAAACAAATTGGAGCAGACTGGACTGATGGAAGCAGACCCCCAGAGGGCCATAGAGGATATCTGCAGACCCACCAGTTTGGTAAGTTGATAGAAGGAACCGGGAACGAATGTACCTACTTCATATGATTCATATGAGGCTTCAATGGTAGGTGAGATGTCTAATGTCGCAAGTTTACAGCACACAGTTGCTCAAGAAATAATAAGGATTTTCTTGAGATTATACAACCAAAGCCAGTAAGCAGACAAATATGCAACACACAATGAGTAGAACTCTGAGGCGCTGATGCTAAAAATAATCCATCGATCATCTATCACTCCCAGTTTAAAACTTCAGGTTCATGCATATCAGCCTAAGTTTCTCAATACATGTCTTTATACTCAGAAAATATTATGAGAGGTGTGATAAAAAAATACAATGAATGTTTAAATAAAAATATTACTACAGTAAAAGACACATTGCCATTAATCCCCCTCAAAATACACCCCCTCGCTTTGAACACACTTATCCCATCATTCTTGCCCTTTCTGAAGCAGTTCTGGAAGTCCTATTTCATGAGTGTCTTTACTTCACCCTCCATCTTGACAACGCTCCATGTCACACATCAATTCTGATACGGCAGTTTCTGTCAAATAAAAACATTATGGTGTGTCCTCACCCACCTATTCACCGGATCTGGCATCGTGAAACTTCTGGCTCTTCCCCAAAGTCAAAATGACCATCAAAGGTAAACGTTTTGAATTGATTCAAGACATCAAAGCAGCCACAACAGTGCAACTAAAGACACGAAAGAGGACTTCCAGAACTGCTTCAGAAAGTGGCAAGAATGATGGGATAAGTGTGTTCAAAGCAAGGGGGCATATTGTGAGGGAGATTAATGACAATGTGTCTTTTACTGTAATATATATTTTTTTAATTTAAAAATTCACCGTATTTTTTTATCACACCTTGTAAATTTGAACTTATAAAACACAGGCTCATAAAATTGCATTTTTATGTTTTATATGTTGGTTTTATATAAAACTACATTAGAAAAGTTTTAAAAGAATTGCTTTTAGAGTTACTAAGAGTAAGTCTCAATTCTCTTTCACATGATTCCCTTAATATATATTAATCGTAACCCTGTTGGACTTGAGAAGAAAGCCGTGGTGTTTATCTAGTTGAGCCTCTTATTTTTATTGCTTTGTTAGCCAAAGCCTGGAGAAGTCAAGCAAGTCTCTCAACGTCACACACTTGGATCAGAACTGAGCCAGAAGAGCCCAGGGCTTTCCTACAGGGAGTGCTGCCACATGAACTGCTCCATCTTTGACCTGAGCAATTAATTGTGACTCTCTCAATTCACCCATTTTTAAGTGGCGCGATGTCCCATAAATTGTTATCCAGATATGAAAGCCAGGTCAAACTACTAATTTTGAGATTTAGCTTTCTTATTCATAAAATAAGAGCAAATCATGCCTATCTTGTAGCTCTACTATGATTAGAAAGGATATCATATACCGTGTTTCCCCGAAAATAAGACCAGGTCTTATATTAATTTTTGCTCCAACAATCTACATTTATTCATTTATTCATGTACAAAAATCTACACTTATTCAAACAGTCATGACTGGCTGATGATCTTAACTGGGGCTTATGTTTGGGGTAGGGCTTATATTACGAGCATCCTGAAAAATCATGCTAGGGCTTATTTTCTGGTTAGGTTTTATTTTGGGGGAAACACAGTATGTAACCTGTCAGGCCCACTGGTCTTTGGCCTTAAATGAACACACTTAGATTTATTGCCTTCGGATTTCAGCCTATACTTCTAGATCAGAGTTCAGCAAAGTATGGCCCATGGGTCAAATCTGGCCTGGCAGCTATTTTTGTAAATTTGGTTTTGTTGGAACACAGCCACACCAGTTCATTTATGTACTGTCTATGGCTGCTTTGGGGCTACAACAGCAGAGAGGACTAATTGTGACACAGACCTTATGACCCAAAAACCTAAATTATTTACTCCCTTGCTGTTTTCAGAAAAATTCTGCTGACCTATGTTCTAGATTGCTGAGATCATTTTGAAACTACTCTTGATTCTTTCATCTGCTGTATCATTCAGTATTTCTTTCACTGAGCCAGCCACAAATTTATTTCTCGTCAAGATTTTCATAAAAATACTTAATTAGAATGGGCAAGGAGAGTCACGGGGCACGGTGCAAGAGACTGCCTTCATGGTTGGCAGTGAGTACCACTCACTGGGCACAATTATCTTAAGTATGAATCCACTCAATTATACCACCACCCAGTTCTCACTTACCAACAGCATCGTGTGTTTGTTAAATGCCTTAAATGCAGAAGACGAGGTACAGGCTCCAAGTGATCACTGTTTCCCCTCCCACGTGGTTTCAAGCCTGTATTGTTTCTATATCCTTCAACTCCATTTCAACCCCATTTCTGAAATTTAAATTATTCATCTAACAACAGTTTTCTGGCAGATCTCCTATTAGCTGGGTAGACACCGGTGAACTATCACCAAACCCGATTATTATCCTTCCTGGGCCAACTACACTTCTCAGCTTTCTTTTCGATAGGGGTGACCAAGTGACTGAGTTTTAGCCGGTGGAAGGATTCCAACAGTGATGTGTGCAACTTGCAGGCCCCGCCCACAAGAACATCCTGTTGGTGGCCCTCCATGGGCTTTTCCTTTCCACAGCCTGGAAACAGATGAGCACGGAGACCCAAGAAACCATTTAGTAAAGATGGCAAAACCACAAGAATAGAAGGAACCTGGGTCCCTGAATCCACCACTAGAGGATAGCAACCTACCAATCAGGAATGCCAATTTCAGACTTGAACGAGAAACTTTTATTGTATTTAAGCCATTATAAATATTTTCAGGTTTGTCTGTTATAAAAGGGAATATAATTTTCACAAATACACTATCATTCCTATCATATTACTACCAAAGGTTCTGTGACTACATATGAAAATTTACTGGTAACTCAGTTTTCTGGAACACGAGGTTAATAATTCATGTAAAGTGGATATGGGTGGTCTTTCACTCTATCCTCACCTATTTTAGCCTACAAATTTTCACTTCACAGTTTTTCTATTTTCTAGTAGATCATGCCTCGTGGGAAAAATGAAGCAAAATGGGTGTGCCGCCTTTTAACAATCTGTTAAACAACGCACATCTTCCTCAAAAAAAAGAGTTCACACTTCTTTCGTGTTCTCCTTTATTCTAGGACTTCCCTTTTCACACAATGATCCTACTGTAGATAGCTAGTTTTCTAGTGTTTCTAAAATCTTACTGTGTTTTGGCCTTTCTAACACTTTTTATAGTTTTATGCTATCCTTTTATTTGTCATTGGAATATGCCCTACCTACTTCTATCTCTTCTAAGAGCTCAGGTCAGAGAGGAGAACATCTTGTCAAGTCAGGCTGGTTTCTCCCCATTTTGCTTTCTCATTAAAACTACTCATGACTTTGTTCTAGTCTTTAAAATTAGATTAAAATGTCTTCTTTAGTGTCTGTCTCTCCCTACAGGGACTCCCTTAACTGCTTAGAACATAGCAGGTACTCAGATATTATATTTGTCGAATGACTGAATGAATGAAATCATGTCCATCTTTTCTCTAAATTTGATTCCAACCTGCTTTTGTACAACTCAAGAATCAGATGTCATTAAGTTGAGCTTACTTCCTCTCTTCATTATTAAGGAATACCAGTTATCTAATACTTTTCTCTCAAAGAGAGGTTCTCAGCTTTGGCTACACATTTCAGGACTTCTGGGAAGCTTTTGAAAATCCCAGTGCTCAGGCCACACACACTGAAATCCAAATGTCTCAGAGGCTCCAGGATTCAGGCATCAGTGGGGACACTGCCCAGGTGATTTCAGTGTGTAGCTAAGACTGAGAGTTGCTGCACAGCTGCTGCTGTTTTCTTAGTACAGTCTTTCAGAGATCGGTAACTATATTATGACAGCATCTCCCGAGGAATTGCTAGATAGTAACAACAAACATATACCAATTGTTTACTATGCCTGCCATCCTACTAAGGGTATTTCATACATTATTTCCTTTAGATCTCACATCCACCCTGTGAGGGAGGTTAATGAGCTCTCCTGCACACAAGTTTACTGGGGTCAGAGAGGTTAAGGAAAGCAACGCTGTCAGGTCAGTCAAGAGTACCTGGAGTGTTTGCTCTTAACTTACTGAGATCAACAGCACAGCAGATTTCAATCATGGGCAATGCTGCCTCCTAGTAGGGCAGTAAAACTAGAACTCCCAGTTAAATTTGAATTTCAGATAAACAACAAACAAATTTTTAGTACAGGTCTGTACCAAATGTTGCATGGGACATACTTCTACCCAAAAATTATTTCCTGCTTATCAGATACTCAATTTACCTGGGTGTCCTCTATTTTTACTTGCTAAATCTGGCAAACCTACCAGGTAATAATTAAGAGATATTATTATTATCACACTGAGGGTGTGCTACTTGGCATCTAGTAGCTTGAGACCAAGGCTTCTGCTTAAGATCCTACAACAAAGCACTGTGAGTAGTGAGTGCCCAGGTTGACAAACCCAGACCCAGTAGATGGTGGGAAAGATGAAGCACTCCTACGACCACATCGCACATCACACCGCGGCAACTTTTAGTGTCTATTTCATCCCGTCTTCAGAAAGCCTTATTTTCATGCCACTTGCTGACACAGCTTCCTGTGCTTTCTCTTTCAGCCCCACATTTTCATGTACAGCTTCAAAATCCGTGGGGTCCCAATTAAGACACCCTCCCCTCTGAAGTCCTCTTTGCACCCATTTGACTTAGCTGCAATTAGCACAGAGAAACCTGGGACTGAAAGAAAGGTGTGATAAAAGCCCATATGGCAAATATAAGATAGCTGTGTGCAAAATAGGTGATTGCTAATAGAATGAGGCTTCTTTAGCAAATCTGTGTTATGAATGCCGTTAGCATGAAGGCAAGTATTTGATAACTTCTGAAGCTCTACTACCCTGCAGATGTTTTCTCAAAACTTTAGTAAAAGATGTACTGAAATGAGTTTTGCCTAAGTTATTTTATAGAACATGCATATTAGCTTGTCATGAATAAATCTAAATTTACTTTATCATATGCATTTTTTCTAGTTTGATTTTGGAACCTGTGAAAAGCATGCTGGTGACTCTTTCAATTAGTGTGACCAAACAGGGTGTACTTGGTACAAAGAGTTTTAACTTTTATTATTATTTATTTTTTAAAATGTGGGACGCTTCATGAATTTGCATGTCATCCTTGCATAGGGGCCATGCTAATCTTCTCTGTATCATTCCAATTTTAGTATTTGTGCTGCCGAAGTGAGCACGAGTTTTAACTTTTTATTCAAGAATTTGAGCTTAAACCTTGAATCATGTACCAGAATTTGAATTTCAAAAGATTTAATTTGTCTTTCTCAGATGTAACTTTAATACACTCATTTTAGGGCGTTTCAAAAAATTGTTTGCATGGTAACATGTTAATTATATCACCAAAGGTTAGAGCTTGAGTTGCTTCCCAAAGTAAACATAATTTCCTATTCAGGCTTATAAAAATTAATAAATATAAATATAATTTATTTTTAAATAGAGGATTACTATGCTTTAACAACATCATATTCACTTATCTCTCCCAAAAAAGAAGACACCATGAGTTTGGATAATATAAAAAGAGTTTTCTATCCAGAGGCTCATTTATCCTTAAAGTCCCAATAAGGATTGTCTGCATTAACAAGGGGATAATCATAATTATCACAAAAATCTAATATACAGTCAATTAAAAATATATAAACACACACTTGCATTGCATATGCTATACAGTAGGTCCTTGAAAAATACAAATTCTTTCCACTCCTCCAAAATTTGATATAATTAGATATACATGTGGAAGAATGCACATCTGGCCTAGGGATATTAATAATATAAAGAGAGAAAGAAAAAGAAACAAGGTATTTTTCCTTGATATACCAAAGACAAGCCTAGGAAGACTAAGGAAGAGGGAGAAAAAACAACTTAGGTGTCTACAAAATTCACACACATCTAACAATGTGGCGTCTTGTAGATAGAGAACCTTTTCGCGGCATCACCTGAATTAGAGAAGTGCAAGCAAAAGCAGAGGCCTGAGGTCAGCAAATCTGATTCAGAGTCAGAACCAAAATTCCACCCGCTATCCTCTTACTCATTTATTTCTCCTAATACTTATTAGTCTAAAGGAAAAACTTAGATGCTCTGGATTATTCCATAAACTCCAAACCAATAGACCCAAATATAGCACCATACAGGAAAAACTAATTGTGGTTAAAATGGGAAGGTTTCTGGAAGCATATTCTTGCTTGTCCACTGACTCACTCTGTAAACACAAGGCACCTACTGAACCAGTCAGGCGTCGGTTGTTCATCTGTGAACAGTATAATGTCTGCGTCTCGGGTGCTGGCTGAGTTTATTAGTTAGAGAATGGAGAGCCATTCAGGTTTCTATAGGAAGGAACCAGGAAATAGAAAACATATTACCACATGCACTGCCACTTACTAAGCTACAAAAGTGCTTGGTTTTTCTTTTTAATGGCTTCTGGAATCTCTTTCACTCCCTTTTCCCAAAACAAAAAAATGATATGCTTTGCAACGAGTAAGCCCATTAAGGGTTTACATGATGTTGACAGGAATGCCTTTCTATATGACAAATACATGCCAGCTTAAAGGGGTTCCTATTGATCACGTAACATCAAAAGGCCTTAGTCTGCACTTAGACGCGTAGACTCTCAACAGAATGAGATTAGGACGGGATTCTATTAAATGCTTGCTCTCATGAGTAGGTCACTCGGCATTTCATCAGTCCTCCATTAGAGTGAACTGCCAATGAAGAACCCCATAAGGCGGGGTGATATGGGGTGAGAAGAGAGGCATCATCAACTGCTTTTTCTTTTTTAAAAACACAAGCCATTAAATCTAAGACCAATGGCCCAACGTATTCACAAAGTGTAACGTCTACCATAGAATCATTTTTGAGAAAGGGAGCTGGATAGACTGTTTAAGTCCTCCGGCTTTTATGAGACCTGTATATAAAATTGCCCCCAGACCAATGAATTTGTCCTATTTTTAGAATTCTTTGAGGAAAGATTCTCTGGCATCCTGTGAAAACGATTAACTCTTTTTACTACCAGAAACTCCTTTCTTTTAGCTATTTCTAAAATTTCTAGGACATAAGCCTGTTTCTCTTGGTCTTTTAAAAAAACACGAAAAATCCTAACATATTCAAAAGTAAAGAGAAGAACAGAATGACCATCATACAGATTCAACAATTTTCAATATTTTGCCACATTTGTATCACTTAATTGCTATTTTCTTTGCCAAACCATTTTAAAGCAAATTCCAGACATAGTATTTCACCCTTCCGTGCTTCAGTGTACATGTCTACATTTTAAAAGATTTGGGCATCCACCATTAACCACTGGGTGCCATTAGCACACCTAATGAAATTAGCACTCATTCCTTTGTAGAATCCAAGAGCTAGTCCATGCCCAGTCTCCCCAATAGGTAGAAATGCCTTTTTGCAGTTGGCTTGTTGAATCATGATCCAAACAAGGTCTACATATTACAGTTGGATAAGTCTCTAGGCATCTAGACCAGTGCTTCTCCAACTCCAGTGTGCAAATAACTCACTTAGGGATCTTAAGCTTCAGTAGGGTCTGGGGCAGGACCTGAGATATTGATGTCTGACAATCTCCCAGGTGGTGCCTGGTGCCTATATCTCTGGACTCAAAGTGGACTGCGGCAGTAAGATCCTAGCAAAGGCCCCACGGTTTTTTGTTTATTTGTATGTTGTTTGCATGCCATTGGCTTGTTGCAGAAACAGGTCCGTGATCCTGGGCTATGTTCCATGGTATGGGTTTCCAGGTTTGTTTCTGTGAGATGTTATTTAACTTGTTCCCCTTTCTGTAAATGATGTTAGCTTTAAAAACTTGAATAGATTTAAGCTCACTGTTTTTGCTAAGAATATCTTATGAAGTGTTCTGTGGTTCAGATAACTATTCAATCTGTATGACTACTATTTGCTTTATGGAGAATATAATGGTAAAGAGGTGGCTCTAGAGTCAGATTTCTATGATTCAACTTCTACCTCCATCACCTACTACTTATATCACCTTGGACAAGTTAATTTTCCCCAAGCCTCAGTTTTCTCATCTGTAAAATGGGAATAATAATAATAATATCTATCTTATAAAGTAACTGTGAAGAATGGTACATGGCAAGTGTTCAATAAATGCAAACTATTGTTATTGATTTTGTAATCTTTTTTTCTCAAAGTTAAAATATCTTAGTTTCTGGGAATTTTCCTCTAAGTCCTAAAACTAACTTTTCAGCTCTTTGCTCATTTTAGGCTCTCTTATAAGTCAGCTATAGCTTTCCTCTTCTTTTGTACAGTGCAGACCACAGATCTAGACAGGACACTAAAAAAGGGAGCATATTATAAGTTTTTGGAGGATTTTCTTTTTATGTTTTAATTTATCTTTCAGATTATCATGGCTTATAAAGCATACAAATAATACTTTTTAATCTTATATCAACTCATCCAAGTAAATTTTTCAAAGACCATTAGTTCTTGATGATTCATCACAGAAATTTAGTTAATAAAATTGCACAATATGAAATGGTTCCAAATCAACCATCTTAGTGGTATTACAAACTAAGGAGCTTGTCATTCATTCATATAAATCCTAAATAAGTGATATCACATTCTGTGTGTCACTCACAAAGATATGTTTTGATATGAAGACTGGGATTTAGTCAGTAAATCTTAAGAGTTTAATGAAGTTGAGCTGATGGGACACTTTAATATTTTCTTATCTGTTTTAGATAGGCTTCTGAAGTTTGGTGAAAATCCTCAAATTAAACTCGATACTTTGGGAAATCTAAGAATCGAGGGAAGGAAGCCCAAATGACTGACTATATAAGCATAGCACATGATTTATACGGACGTGAAGTCTGCAATTGTAAATTGAAGCCATGACTTGTAAATTATTCCTTTCCTTGTAATAAATTGCATCAGCACAGAGTAGCTTAGACTCATCTTTCATAACAAGCAAGCGCTGGCCCAGATGATCAGGGCCCAAAATATATTAGGCAGTGAGCCCAACATGTTTTACACTTAGCTCTTTTTTCTTTCCCTTTTGCGCTTGATTTTCTTAGATGTCTTTCCTATGAGACTATAAATATATTTGTTTCAGACATGTATTCTCTTAGTCTAATGAGATGGAGAGTAAGATAAGAAGGTAGAATTGGCAGAGTACTAGGACCAACGCAAAATAACTGAAGGGAATATGTTGAAAGTCAATTACTTTTGAAGAGTTATTTGCAAGACAGCCATATGGTAACGGAAGAGTAGTGATATTACCATAATTTTACAATTTCCAGACATTTGATTGCATTTAGCTTGAAATGAATGATTAAAAGCCAAACATAAAAAGGAATTAGATGGAATAAGACTACCCAGAAACAAAGTAGCATTTTATAAACATATTCAGATTGTAAGCCAGTTTTCTAAAATTCATCCATATAAAGATAAAAGGCACAGAAAATGTGTTTTGTAAAAAATGGACGACACTGCAAAGTTAGGTATGCTCTTATGTGATACCACTTGTGTTCACTTTGAGCATAAAAAACTCTTTTTCTCCCCAACCTTTTAAGATCTGAAGGGTAGGTCTAACAGGATCATGCTATCTCTCTCTTCATTCTTAATATTGGCAAGATCTAATTCTCCTAGGAAACCTGCCTTCCCAATCTGTATTTAGATTTAGGGAACATATCAATAATATTTTCTCAATGAGTATAGATATCTTCTTTTTGTCTAGGCTATGAACTAAAATATTCCCAGTACCTCTGATTTTATTTGTTTCCAAATTGCAAGTATTTAGCACATATTTTTTGCACTGTATCCTGATGAGGGGTATATAAGTATATAAAGTGTTATACTAAATAGCAGGCATAGCAATTTCCTCAGAACAGACGACGAAAGCTTTACTGAAGGGATTTTTCAGTTGGTGATTAAATCACTGTGTAGCAGTAATATGTTCCCAAGTAAATTTGTGTTGAAAATCATTGAACATTTATATGTTCTTATTAGAATCAAATCTTTCTTAGTAGACTGATTAGGATCCTTTATGACATGGCTTAGCTCATTACAGGCACTCAATATATGTCACACACAACAATAATTATTTGTTGAATGAATTAAATGAATAAATACTAACAGAACACAAAGAAAACATATTACATGTTCACTAAGTGCACTCAATCTAGACTCACATTAATAAAATATCCTACCTTTTACAATTCAATTTACAACCACTTAAAAATTAAAGCCACAAAGATATTTTGGTAGGTTTTTGTGTGTGGGTACCCAAAAAAGACTAATAGCTAAATGCAAAATGAGATGCATAAACAATTCAAGGGGGAATATTTCTGAAGACGATCTGCTCTCTTAATTTCATGTGCCATCCATATGAATGCAGAACACAGTTGGTAAACATCCTCACATAACGTTATCAAGGATCACTGCAAAATAGTTGAGATTTTAGAAAACTTCAGGTTGTAATTGTGTATGTGTAGACTCTAGTCTCAAAAACTTCAAACACTTCCACAGTCCGCCAGTTCTCTTTTCTGCCCCTCAGCTCTTACCACTCACACATGCATCTTCCTTGTCTGTCATTATTGTACGGGTATTGGAGCTATTTCATCAGCATTTTCTCCTCCTCCAATGACTTCCATGCCTGATAACCATTGCCCTTGACCTGCAAGCATCTCCCTTGCTCTGTCGACCCCTTGTTGTATTGTTCCAGGCTTCACCCATGAGATCAGACCCCATATTACACAGCAAACGGCCCGAATCCTCCAAAGGGAACTGGCATAATCGTTTCTTGTGCATAATGCTGCAGATTATTTCCAGCAATTCCCGTTTAAATGTTCTGTCTGTGTACTGAACATTGGTGCAGCTGACTGCTCTCTAACCCCAATTGACTGCATCCCATGGCCACATGATAGCTACTGAATGATGGAAAACAGTCCAATAGGCTAAAAAATAAAAGAACACGTCTGGGTCGTCATCTCAAATCTTTGAATGAAATAAGTACCTTACTAATTGTATGTCTATCCTAGCTCTTAAGAGATACGCTGTTTGAATTCATTAGTAGTGTTGCTTTAGAGTTCCGCTGATCCTGATATCTTTAATTGATAGATTATTTGGCCATTTCTGAATCTGGATATATAAGAGAAGGTCATTATATGGATAGCTTCAAGATATAGTAGCTAGCTGATATCTGATTTTTTAACTTTAATTTGAATTTTGATTGCACAGAAATAGTCTTGAAAGGAAACACTTCAACACATTAATCTATTGGCAAGTACATCTCAACCTAGAACACTGTCCGCCTGACAACGGATAAATGTTTCTTTCACTAGAAAAGTCTGAAGTTCTTGTAATCCTGAATACAAAAACAAAACAAAATAAAACTATCAGTGTTACACCATTTGGTTTACTTTCAAAATTTACTCCCCCACTCCCACATCTTGGTTTGAAAAAAAATTTTTTTTCCTAACTAGCTATACACATTAGGGATTTCCAAATACAAGTAGTTTCACCATTTTGTCCTATAACAGACAAATCTAACCCAGCTTTCAAGACACTCTGAGATCACACCTGGGCTGCATGATGACTGGTCAAATGGCAAAAGTTCATACAGTTCACAATTGTGAAGGTAATTTGTAGTTGGTATAGTCTAAGGCTAAGTTTTTGATACCTATTGGTATAGTCCTTAAATGCCCAACATGGACTTTTAGATAATTTATGGCTATTTTACTTTCAGTGGTGACCAAAGAAGTGGAAAGGTATGCATTAGAGTCTCCTTCAATAAATACAACCCCTTCCTTTCTATTACCCTTTTAATAAAACTATCTTATGTTTATATACTACCTTTAGCTTTTCAATTCGTTAAAACCCTCATTTATATTCCCCTAATCAATGCTGGTGGTGAAAGGGGGCCAGGGAGTTAAGATAGAGCAGGTATTCATGATAACCGTTTTATAGATAAGAAAATGTAATACAGGGAGAGCAACAGTTACTTAGTGATTGTAGGAAGAGACTGCTAAGTACCTAACATCCATTCTTCCCTTCCTCCTTTCTGATTCTATTTGGAATAACAATGTATTTAGCAAAAAAAGCTAATTGTTCTCTTTCTTTTTCTAGGTAGCCCAGTGACACAGTTCTGGACACTGAGACATGAGCTGAGGTCTGTTAAATGTTTCTGGGAAAGTTTTTGCTTCACTGATACAGACAGGTTCCACCTCCTGCCTACACCTTCCTCCTGTCTGGAAGATGGATGTGATGGAAAGAGTGACAGTAGCCCTCTTAGACCCATGAGGAACAGGCTAAGAAAATTTTAAAGAGACCCCAGCCTTGACACCCTGAACCTATACCAGTGATTGCCTACTTCTGGACTTCTTTCCACAAGAGAAAAATAAAGCTTTATGTGTTTAGGTGACTGTAATCAGAGGGTTTTTACGCCCAGGCAAATGCAATTCCTCACCATTAGAGTTGGAACTTGAACTTAGGTTCTCGGTTTCCAGCTCTGTCATCTTTCTAGTCTGTTTTAGATTATGGTGTCTACTAATTCCTAGACTATACATTTGACCTATTCTTATTCCTTGCACCCATGAGATATATAGCATCAAGTCCTAGAGGAAGAAAACAAGGGTAGTGTCACATTTTGGATTTGATTTGATTTGATCGGATTATTTGAGCCAAACTGAGGACATACGCCAGGAGGCAAGATGTCAAATAGCTCCTACATCTTGGATTTTAATGGGTTACCTAAGCCCTAAGCAAAAACAAACAAACAAACAAATAAATAACCAAAGCCTGTTTCTGGCATTTCTCACTAATCATGTTTTTGTTGTTGTTGAATGAGCTTCTTTTGTCTCCTGGCACTCACTACCCTTTGGCAGGTGCTGTTGATTCCTATCTAGGCCTGTCTTTTCGTGAGGGCTTGAAGCTCTCAGTTACACTATCTTCTACTACCCTACCACCAGTCACCTCTGATGTGATGAGATGAGAAATGTAGAATGACTGTCGGTTGCAGTAATTTATGGGGGTGTAAACATCATTTTAACAGGTTGTTTACATTTCATTTAAGAGGGACCTGTAAATCCAGTTGAACCACTAAGATGGGAAAGCACTGAGTGAGAGGTTTTGCTGGCACTGCTCGTCTAAGGCTGCTCCTCTGGCCAGCTCAGCCCCTCCTTACAATTCCTCACTGCCCCCTCCATCCCCTCCCAGCACAGGTGGCAACACAGCATAAAGCAGCGATCTCGTTCTCATTGTTAAGGCTGCCAAGTCCTAGAATTCCAGGAACGCTAGAAACAGGGAAGGCAAGGAATGTGTTTTTTGATAATTCTATACATTTAAAAAATATCCTTAGTCGATGTTTTCGCTGTAATACAAATCAGGTAAGTAAAAGCTTTGCACATTGTAGTGTATGTCTGGCATGCTATTAAGCCCCTCTAGTAAATGATTCTTCCTTGTACCTTCCTCTTTTCTCATCTGCTGTCATGTTACTTGGTGTAAAAAGTTTACTTCCTCTGTCAGATCATTCTCTCATAGTCTTTATGTTCCTTCCACGTGCATATCAGTTCTGTAGCGCCTATCGAGGGGAAAAAAACGTTTTAAATAAAACAAAGCACACTCAAGCAGAAAACCTGGCTTCCAGCCTCAGATGTGTGACTCACGGGCTTAATGGTCTCGGGCGCAGCGTTTACCATTCTTGCACCTCAGTGTTCTTAGCTGAGAAACGGTGAGGTCAATTCCCCTTGGGAAGGTCCTGTTCGGTTCCAGGGCTCTATGGTGTAAGCCCTTGTTTACACATGTCATTAATCTTTGCAACAACCTTATGGGGACGGCCAGTTGTGGTGAAGAAACAAGAGGTAAGGGAGGTTTACTGACTTGCCTGCTGGTGCACACCTAGCAGACAGCAGGGCAGGGACATCAACCCAGGCACTAGCCGCCTTTTATCTCCTCAGAGAAGGCTAAGCCACCATTTCCCTATACAAACAGGACAAAAGAGGTCAAATGGGTGAGGCTTTTTAAGGCTCACCTACAAATTCACAGACAGGGGCAGGGGTTTCACTCCCTTAGACCTGGGACTGTAATTGGCCGATATCCTGTCTTTAGGTCACAATGACTGTTGTTTTGTTTCACAGCATTACTATTTTCAAACAGGGTAGAAAGTTCGCTTTATACCTTATAGTTGTTGAGCGTCACTGGGCAATGGAGGATCCTGCCACACAAGTTAAAAAAAAAGAAAGCAGTTTATGAAAAATAAGGTGTGCCCTCTTCTTCATATAGAAGAATGATGGTCAATGAATACCTGTTTATCTTATAATTTACGAAATGCTTTTGTGCTGATATATGTGGGCTTTCTATATTTGGGGGGATAATATAAATTCTAAAATTATTCCTGTATTGGTATTCTTGACATATATCACATACTAACAGAACATATGCATCGGAGTGTAAAATGTTGATTATTCTATTCAACAAGGAAAAATAGAAGATGAGCACTGGCAATGACAACAATTTACTTTGCCAAATGTACCATCCTCTATTTTCACCAAATTCTTCAGGGGACACGGCAGTGGTTAGATGAATAGAGCCCTGGACTAGCCGTCAGAAGATTGAAGCTCTATTTGTGGAACTTGGCACCGACTCACTCAGTGACCATGTGCCTCTCAGTTGATCTCCTTTAAGTTCTCAGATGTTAGCGTTTAGGAGTGTCTCCTAATTCACTGATGCTGTGAATGTTGGTAGAACTGTGTTTGGAAAATGTAGAAAGGATCCGGGGGGCTGGGGTGGGGTGAAAAAAGCCCAAGACTTGAGTCTTAGGCAACTTAGCATGAAGTATCAGTAGTATTTTTTAAAGAGAATTTAAATTTAATTTCTCTATTTCTAAATGTTATCTTTGCTCCTTCAACTGTCTCTTTCTCATTTGCTAGAGAAAACAAACAAACAAAAATCCCTCAACTTTACAGAGAGAAAAGAGGAAGGAAGGAAAAGGGGGTGATTCTGTCTTCTCTTCGCCCCCTCCTGCTTCTGTAAGTCTGACTATGCTCTTTCATAACGATCTGCTGCAGAGTTATTGGGCGGGTTAGTGCAGATACACAGTAAATGGAGGGAGGAATTCCTCATTTTTGAGAAAGGGGAAAGCCCCACGTATTTCAAACTTCTCTCCAGAGCTTGCTTCACTCCTTCATTTGTTCAGCAGTTGCTGAATGCTGCACGTTATGCTCAGCTCTGAGGATAGCAAAACAATAAAGCTACGGTGCCTGCACCCCAGGAACTGCCAACAGATCGGAGGCATTCGATATTGAAACAAATTATTACACTACTGTATGGTGAGTGTGAAGATGAAAGGGGACAGTACAGAGGAGACTGGGGCATCCAGAAGGAGTCAAAGAAGTGGTTGATCAGTTAACCATGGTGGCCAATGGAAGTAAGAGGAAAAGATCATTTTACACATATTGTACGTTTGATAGTAATGGGCTTTAAAAATGAATATTTAATCAAACTGAATTGTACACTAGGCAATGTGCCAAGCAGTGGTAAAATCTATAAAAGCACCGGTTTTGGAATTAGATAGATACAGTTACAACTCCATTTCTGTCTGCAGGTATGACCTTGGGCAAATTGCCTGACCCCTCAAAATCTGTTCCTTCATTTAAAGAATGGAGATTATAGAAGGACCTACAACCTCTTGGGTTGACTGAAGATTAAATCAGAGAATACACATAAGCACCTAGCTCAGTCCTTGGCACCTGGTAAGATGGTAAATATGCAATAACTCCTAGTTATTATTAAGTACTCTGTACATTTTCTGTTTGAACTCTTGCAACAATCCAGTGGGCAGGCATTCTTCACATCAGGTCAATGTAAAGAGCACAGGAGATGCTAGGAAGATAGGTTCCAAACCATGAAAGACTGTGCCACACAAGGAGCTTAGAGGATCTACAGCAGGCAATGGAAACTCTTTAAAGATTTTTAAGAGGGTAACCCAATGAGTTCGAAGTTTTAAAGAGATCATTAAGTGTGGATAAGGGGTTGGAAGGACAAGAAGAAGGATGGTTGGGAGTCCTGTTAGGAATCCCTTGGAGTGAATCACTCTGAGCAGCAGGAGTATGGGAAATCCTAAGTGCAATACTACGGACTCTCAGGAGGGATGGCAGGCAGATCCCCTGGGCCTCCAGTCTCCACCTCTTTCTACATCTCATCACGGCAAAAGCTTTAGGACTTGCCCAAATGCTAATGCTTTCAGCTACAAATTGCACCAGCTTTGGTGCTCTTTTCAGATTGGTTTTGTTACTAAGTGGCATGAGGTTTTAATCATCTCTGAAAAGGCAGCAAGTAAGTTCCCTGCTGGAATTGGAAGAACTAAGTATCAGTGATTGCTTCCTGGCTGCAGGGGAGAAATAGAAAACAGATGCTCTAAAAGTATTTGGCTAGTTTGATTTTTTTTTTGGTCATCTTCCTATGTTGATGATGTCATCGTCACTAATCTACTGCATGGATCAAAGAGTAGTAATTCATACATAATAGCAGAGTTGATATAAAACACTAATATAAAATGCCTCATTTTACCACTGATTTACCACCACACACCTAGTATTTCATCTTTTTCTAGTTCAAAAAGGCCATTTTCATTATCCCAGTGTTAATGTTTCCACTATAAAACAGTAGTCCTTTCCCATTATTTTTGCAAGAGATTCTCAATAACGCAGTGAGTACTTTAAAAAAGCAAGGAATGCAAGGGAATTTTAAAACATATTGAAGGCTACTCTTTTCTCAAAATACCAGAAGCTAGATAATTCAGAAGGACTTGCTTATGTAACAGCATCTGAATATATATACCTTGAGAAATCTATGAGAAACCAGGTTGTCTTTTGAAATAACACCTTTTCTATCCTGAATTCTTCCCTTGCTGCATGTGCTCTGACCCAGTTTTGCTTAACGAGACATGTTTATCAGAGTCGCCTTGATGTCAGGTGTTTGCAAAACATGTACACGTACTTTGAGATACATGTTGTTGCAGACACGAGAGGTAACTATATGGAGAAAAGAGTCAGGACAGAGGAGAAAAAGGGTCTAAGCAGTTGACGCTTTGGGAGATTTGCAATTTTTAAATGATAAAAGAAAAATAAAATGTGTGCTAGCCCTTTAAAAAAGTTATTGAGCACATTAAAACCTGGATGCATCTAAAATATGTTAACTGTCATAGATGTTTAAAAAATGGTTTAAATATTTATGTGATGAAAATTAGAAGCTATAAATGCCCTCAAGAATTTTTGAAATTATGAAGTAGTAAATTGATTTAATGTGTCTGAAAATGAAAAAAAGTATCACAACACTGGTGAGTAATAACCACGAGATCTTTTCCTCAAGTTTGAGGCTTGGTGGTGGTGGTGTTTTTTTGATTTTTTACAAGATCTACAATGTTAAATCAGGAAATAAGCTTTGAGACTTGGAAGAAAAAAATGCAGGAAAAAAAACATTTTTAAATTAAAAACTTACCTCAAGTTTAATAAATGTGTAAGAGATTATTAAAAACTAAGAAAATGAGATACTTTTAAAATAAAAAACATTACAACAGAAATTTAGTCATCCAAACAGAAGGTATTAAGACACCATAAGATCAGAGCAAAAATAAGTAAATCGATTTTGAAAATATGGAAAAGGACTGAATTAAAAGGAAAAGCCACCAAACTTCAGCCAAAGCCACCAATCTTGCACAGAGGATGACATTTGTAGAAAAACAGCTCAAAATATAAAAACAACAAGCAAGAAAAAGGAAAGACTAGTTTTTTAATAATGATTTCCAAAAGTACCTTAATTTTATCATTTATACAAGGTAAAAAGGATTTTCTTAGTAGACCAAGACAGTAAGTATCGTACCTATTCATAATAATCTAATTTCTAAAATAAAATAAAAAAAGGAAAACTATCTGGTTAACTGTATAACCCTGACTTGCCTTTAATAAGTGGGCTTGCTGGCTCCAACCCTGAGATATTTCTAATATGAATGGGTTGTTTTTTTCAGTTTTTAAAAATTATTTACTTTTTTTCCTTGTAAGAATTTATGCTAACACAGACACAGACACAGACACACACACACACACACACACACACACACACACACACACACAAATAAAACCTGGAACTGAGCAACACAGTATTTCTTGATAGAAAATATTTTTTATCCTGAAAATTATAAATAGATTAGTATTTGAAAAGCTATGAAATTAAAAGAGCAAATTTCAAGCTTATAGAAGAGAAAAAGGTATACATTAAATATAATTCAAATCCCAATAATACAGTTACAAATAATCAATTTTATGATAAAATAAGCATATGAAAAACTAGAAGAAGAATAGAGCTCAATGTTTGAATTTTTAAGTGTCATATGTGACATCATTTCCATGTTAGGGGTACAAGTATTATCGTATAGTGCAGAAATACCTTGGTGACTTAGGCGGTTCAGGCTAGGAGACCTAGTTTCCCCAGTTTAGGTTGTCAGCATCTGTCACTAGACTAACCGGTCCTGTCTCCTCAAGTTTATGTTCCAGAGTGAATTATTTCAAACAAATCTGACAGGGAACATTATCTGATGCATACACTAGCCATTTAGTCAGTAACGATGTGGCAGAACAGAGAATGTATAGACACTTGCTCTGCACACTCATGCGCTGTTAGAGCAAACTCAGGATAGCTTTTCTTTTATTCATTTTCGAGCAATGATAAGTCCTTAGTTACACTGAAGGCACAAGTTCATTTCAAACCTGGGCTGAAAGACAGTTTTGACTTTTTGACAATTTTGATAAAACATGGGAAATCAGACCATGTGTGTGTGTGTGTGTGTGTGTGTGTGTGTGTGTGTGTGTGTGTGTGTGTGTGTGGCAGTGGGGGGGGAGGTGCTTCGTAAGCCTCTTTAAGAAAGTTATGTAACATTTATATACAAAAGTTTTCTTATCTGTACAGTGGAAATGTTAGTTCTACTTACCTAATAGGGATTTTATGGAACTTTAAGTAAAATGAAAATGTATGTTAAAGGTTTTTGTAAATTATACAGTGCAGAGCAAATTCAAGTTATTCTCTATTGGAAATAGTAGTAGATTCACAACTGAGACACACTTAAACAAGAGTAACAATTCCAGTGCTCATAGGCATATACGAATGTTAACTGTAAGTGTACATCATCACTAGCTAACGCTGAGGCCTCATCTTATACTATTACCACTCTGTCCAGTCATGCTGGTATTCTCTCTGTTCCGTGAACAAACCAATTCCTTTTCACCTCCTGACCTTGACAGTCACTAGCTCCCTACCTGATTAGCTACTCTGGATCCTTGTATGGCTTCTCATCACTTGGGTTTCATCTCTACGATACCTTCTCAGAGATGCCCCCCATCATTATCCAAGCTAACTGCACCAATGCCCCACCTCGCTCCAGTCTCATGTGATCACATGACTCAAGTATTTTCTTCTTACCATTTATTATCTAAATATCTTATTTCTTTTAGACTTGTTTATGAATGCAAGTACCACCATGTAAGGGCACAGTGTCCTCTTTACAAAGGACCTGAGTGACCAAGCAGTCTGTCACTAATTTAGATTGGACTGTCAACACTTTGGATGAAAGTCAGGAAGTGCATTGTGACCTTGTCCAGTCAGAGAAATAGTCAGCTGGAATGAGATGGCAAACACATGTGAGGATGAAAAACACGTAACAGACTTAGGATAAATGGCTTTGTTTTTTCTTTTGCTTTGTCATTAATTGTTGGAGTTGGCCTAATATGTTAGCAAAAATAACAGTTTGAAAAACAGAATTTCTTATTCTTGTTTCTCAGTACCATGAAACCTGAAGCCTATGAAAAAATAGGTAGCCTGGAAGACATAAAATTGACAATTATCCATATGATGAATTTGGATAGGCAATGATATCCTTTAAAAAAATAAGTTCAGTACATATTTACACATCCTTCAGATAACTGATTTGCCTATAATTTCTATCCTATAGCATATGAAATGTTATTTTAAAATACTTTCACTCATTTAGTCTCATCATCTAAAGCAAATTTTTTTAAGTTAAAGTATATTAGTTTTGGTTTGGTTATTTTAAACCTTTAGTGACATTTGATATAGTAACTTTCTGCCACCCTGAATCATTTTTAATTAAATTTACTGGGATAACATTGGCTAATAGCATTATATAAGTTTTAGATGTACAATTTTATAATATATCATCTGTATATTCCACTGTGTGTGCACCACCCAAAGTCTAGTCTCCTTCTGTCATCATATGAGATGTGATCAAACAATATGGTGAATGCTTAAATAAAAAAAAATTATTACAGTAAAAGACACATTGCCATTAATCCTCCTCAAAGTACTACCCCTCACTTCAAACACACTTATCCCATCGTTCTTGCCACTTTCTGAAGCAGTTCTGGAAGTCCTCTTTCATGAGTGTCTAGTTGCGCTGTTGTGGCTGCCTCGATGTCCTGAATCATTTTGACTTTGGGGAAGAGCCAGAAGTCGCAAGGTGCCAGATCCAGTGAGTAAGGTGGATGAAGACACACCATAAAGTTTTTATTTGACAGAAATTGCCGTATACCAGAAGCAGTGTGTAACACGGAGCCTTTCCATTGTGATCACAAAATACGGTGAATGCTGCTGCCACGTGCCACCCAACGGAAAGGCAGGGATCTTCAATACAGGAAGCAGTGTGTTGAACCTTGTAACAGTGTGTGACAAGTTTCAACTTGTTCGCTGTAGTCAGTTGGGTGTGAGCTACGATTGAGAGAAGGTATGTTTCAAAGAGTGCTGTAAATCATCCTCCATCATGACAATACTCTGTGTCACACATCGCTGCTGGTATACAGCGACTTCTGATAAATAAAAACATTACAATGTGTCCTTATTCAACTTATTCACCGGATCTGGTACCGTGCAACTAACTTCTGGCTCTTCCCCAAAGTCAAAATGATTCAGGTCATCAAGGCAACCATAACAGCGCAACTTAAGACATGAAAGAGGACTTCCAGAACTGCTTCAGAAAATGGCAAGAACGATGGGACAAATGTGTTCAAAGCAGGGGGAGTATTTTAGGGGAATTAATGGCCATGTGTCTTTTACTGTAATAGCTTCTTTTAAATTTAAACATTCACCGTATTCTTTGATCTCACCTCATATATTTGACCCCCTCGACACTCTTCATTCCCCCCTCACCCGCCTTTCCCTTCCCCTTTGGTAACCACCATATTGTTGTCTGTGTCAGTGAGTTTGTTTGTTTTTTGTTGCTTTTGGTTTAATATCACACGTATGTGTGAAATCATATGGTTCTTGTCCTTTTTTGTCTGACTTATTTCACTTTTCATGATACTCTCAAGATCCATCCATGTTGTCGCAAATGGCAATATTTCATGTTTATTATGGCTGAGTAGTATTCCACTGCATGTGTATACCACATCTTTATCCAATCATTGGTCAAAGGATACTTGGCTTGTTTCCATGTCTTGGCCATTGGGAATAATGCTGCAAAAAAGGATATAGGGGTATATATGCCTTAATGGATATTTTCAAAATTTTGTGGTAGATGCCTAGAAGAGGGATTGCTGGGTCATATGGTAGCGCTATTCTTCATTTTTTGAGGAACTCCCATACTGTTTTGCATAGCGGCTACACCAATTTACATTCCCACCAGCAGTGTATGAGGGTTCCCTTTTCTCCACAGCCTCTCCAACATTTGTTATTACTTGGCTTGTTGATAATAGCCATTCTAACGGTGTGAGGTAGTATCTCAGTGTGAGTTTATTTTGCATTTCTCTAATAGCTAGTGAAGTTGAGCATCTTTTCATATAACTGTTGGCCATCTGTATGTCTTCTTGGGAGAAGTGTCTGCTCAGGTCCTCTGCCTATTTTATAATTGGATTGTTTGTTTTTCTGTTGTTGAGTTGTATGAGTTCTTTATATATTTTAGATAGTTGCCCCTTATTGGAGATGTTATTTGCAAATATCTACTGAGGACATTTTATGTACCAGACTCTGCTCTTGGTACAAAGGATAGAATAAAAAAAAAAAAAGAAGATAAATTCCTTCTTCGTAGAGTTTTCATTATCGTTAGCAACATGAATATAAACACACATATATTTGTTAGCGCTAAATGCTAAGGAGAAACAAAAAGGCAGAAAAGAGATATGAACTATTAAGGGGCTACGGGAATTTGAAGTTTTAGATGGGGTATCCAGAGATGGTCACACTGAAAAGGCAACTTCCGAAAATGACTGAGAAACTTAGGGAGCTGGCCATGTCAATCTCTATGGGAGGAACCGCCAAGGCAGAGGGCACGGTAATGGCAAAAGCCTTGAGAAAGAAGCATGTCTGGTGGGTTCACGGGACAGCAAAAGGTCAGAGTAGTAGGAGTGGAGTGAACAAGGAGGGAATATAGGGTACATGTGTGTGTGTGTTGATCAGGTAGGGTACTGTGCCCCATGATGAGGACGTCAGCTTGGCTTTTACTCTGAGAGAGAGGGGAGCCCTGGAAGGGGCTTGGGCGCAGGAGTGACAGGAGTGACACAATGAGATTCCTGTTTTAACTATACTCCTCCAGCTGTCTTACTGAAAGCTGACTGGTTGGGGGCTGGTGACGGAAAACAAGAGCAGAGGCAAGGAGACCAGTTAGGAGGCTATTACCATAATGCAGTTGAAAGATGATGGTGTTTGGACCTAGAAGGAAGCAGTGCAGGCTCTAAGAACTGGGCAAATTCCGGATTTATTTTGAGGATAGGGCCAGTAGGATCTCTGGGCTGATAAGATACAGAGTGAGAGAGGGAAAAAAATGGAGCCTAGAATTACACCAATGTTCTTAGCCTGAACAATTAGAATGGTGTTTCCATGAACTGAAATGCTAACATAGCTTAATGTATAGTTAATATTATGTTAAAATGTGAGTAAGTTAATATACGTAAAGCACTTAGTATAGTACTTTCTACCAAGTCAGTTCTATGATGGTATTTGCTGTTACTACTAATAAACGGAAATGGGAAAAAATTTTAAACCCTGGTATATTATTAAATGGGAAAATGTTCATGTTAGAGTTACAACTTTTGGTGTTTGGAAATACAGTGACTGAAATGAGATCGTGAAAGACTCTCCAATGGTAGACGAGAGAAACATGACTTCTGAGTAATGACCAAAATTCCTTCTCCTTCTATTCCCCTTTTCACCTGCTCGTGCCTTTATATGGCGCCTCTTGCTTTTGTTTCCTCCTGCCCCTTGAAAGTAACCCTATCCTGAAAACAACACAAATCCAAAACATTCACCTTTAAAAAACCATATGTGTTTTACACTTACTATAGCAATGGGATTTACATTTGACAGTACCATTTTAAGGACCACTGAAGTACTCCGTGTTTTGAAAAAAGAGCAACAACATTTATTTTTTACTATTATTTTATGTTCTTGAAACTGTGAGACAATACAACAAAAGATAAGTATTATAGAATACTAAAATATCTACAAATGCCCTGACCAGTTTAATTTTTTTAAGTGCTTTTGGTTTCCATGCAAAGGTAACCTATGTTCTTTTATGGAATTCATTTTTCACTGGCAAATTGTTAGGATTAAATTTTAAGCTGAAAATATTAGAAATCTCCCTTACGGCAGGAGAAGGGTCCTGGCAATGGAAATAACTATGTGACTGATCCTACTTGATTCCATTGATTTCATCTCATTTCTCCTTCATGGATATCTGAGACCAGGGAGTGGAGACTTTCCATAATTACTACTAGGAATAACAGCACTTTTTTCTAGTGGGCATTAACTTATGCCTATAACCCTTTCTGTGGCAGGTAATTCTCTATGACAATGTACATTCATGTGCAAATTCTATTTCAGTTTAAGTCTCCTGTATAACAGGGTCTGGTAAATAAATAACACTGGGGACCCAACAAATAGACAATAAAATTTGGCGGCTTCAATCAGACCAAGCAACTAAAATGAACACAGAAAAAAAGACAATTGCTGGCAACCCCCCCTCCCCATACGCCCCATCATGGTTTTCCTCTGAAAGGGAGGATTCAGACAAAACTCTTTGTCATATAATGATTCCAAAATCTACTGTTAAACATGCATGTTATTTTTTCTAAAGTCAAAGCCTTATTGTAATTTACAGATTGATCTGTCTCTTAAATGGAAGGAACAAAGGTAGGGAAAAAAGTGACCTCTTTTATTTTTAATGCCATGGAGCTGCTGTGGCTGTGGTTCTGCTAATTGAATAAAGGATACAAGCTCTCAGAGGCTGGTATGTATTCAGCCCTGGGATTCAAAAAAGCTAGGACTCTTACAGTAGGGTATTCTCTGAAGATAGATTGCACAGTTCTCCTCATAATTCAGACAGTGAGGTAACAGGTCAAAGTCTTTCCAATGACAATTAAAATGCAGAACTTATTCCTTTAGTTTGGGACAAATTCTATAATTTCTCCTTCTTTCCTTTCCCCAACTTTCCACTAACACATAAGCCTGTCTAATAATGTTCTACTTAATGTTGATGCTTAGAATTTATAATTGAACATTATTCTATTGTTCATAAAGTACTCTCATATATATGTCATGTTCAATATTTTTACTGGTTCAATATTTTTTATAAATTGTCCTACCTAACAGTCCTGTGATAAAGAAATTATTCATGTTATTTTTATTCTTTAGATGTATAATTTGAAGCTCTGAGAATAATTATTGAATTACTAACTACACATAGGAGCAGAATCATTACTTGAACCTAGGTCTTAAAAGACCTGTGCTCTTTCTACTTCATTACAGTTAAATATTGGTAAATAAAATACTAATAAAATTCTCTGAGTGGGGGCTGGCTAAGTGGCGCATTGGTTAAGAGTTGGCTTGGGACACCAGCTCTGAGCAGCAGGGCCCCAGTTGGGATCCCACATGGGCCAGTGATGCTGCGCCCTCTACAGCTAAGATGGTGAACAACAGCTCAACCTGGAGCTGGGCTACCATGAGTCACTGGCTGCAGTGGGCTTCCATAGCTACTGTGAGTGGCTGGCAGCCGGCATGAGCTGCCATGAGCCGCAGTGAGTGGCCAACCAATGGCCAGCAACCAATCTGCCTCACCTGGGAAGAGTGCAATGATAATACCAACATGGGCCAGTGAAGCGATGTCCTCCACAACTAGATAGAAGAACAAAAGGATAGCAACTTGTCTGTTCCCCTTTCCCAATTCTCCAACGCTATTCCCCTCCCCCAATTTCCCAATAAAATCTTAAAAAATATATATACTCTGAGTATTTTCCAGAGGTATTCAGTCAAGACAGATGGTGCAGGCAAGAACAGATAGAATCACACTGCAAAGGATTCAGGGTGGAGGAAGGTAGTGAGGAGAGACCAAAATTGGCAGTGAATAAGCCACAAAACAAAAGAAAGAATACTCTTACAAAGTTTCATTGTAAAATGCACATCCTTTAGTATATTATACAAGTAACAGATTTATCTGGGGTTTTTTTTACTGCCATATGTCATCAAACGTAAGACGGTATTGATTATAAGATGCACCACCAAGAGAGAAAACAGAAAACTTTGCCAATTAATGATATGCCATTGATCATAAGATACTTTTGGATTTTAAAAAAAGTTAAAAGGAGAAAAAAGGTGCATATTAGAATTAAAGAATCATAGGACTGGTAACTGTAAAGGGTAGGAAAATTCTCAAAGTCAGTCATAATCCAACCTTACTAGACAATCGATAAGCATTTATCAAGTGCCTATGGGTGGGTACGAAGAAGCAAAATGCATAATCTAGATAAAGAGGCTTAAGTGCTACATATGAAATATTAATTGCTATCCTTCAGCTTCACAATGATGACCACTGTTGAAGAAAACAGATCCACTTGTGCAAAAGATGTCTGAGTTTGCAAGTGCCGGGAGGGTATAAGGTATAGAGGAGGGAAGAGAAGAGAGAAGTCGGAGGAAACAGCTGGAGGAGGGGAGGATGGCTTGCAGGGCACTAGTAAAAGGGGAAGGAGGTATCTAATTCAACCAGGAGTATCACTGAAGTTTAAGGGTGGTCTGAATCTAATCCACAACCAGATCTCCTGATCATATAAAATAATTGCTGTTCTGTAATGTGAAATGACACTTTAAAACATCAGCTTTGAAAAGGGGCTTCATACATTTTTGGAACAGCTGTAACTTCATGTCTCATACTCAAGATTTTTCCATTCCTGAGTATTTTTTAAAACATGAAAATTGAAAACTAGACAGTTTTAATACCTTTCAAATTTGAACTACATGTAATTGATTAAATATTGATCATTGCTTAGAAATTAAATTTTGTTATGATTGGTTACCAACTTCCTTGAGGACTTTAAAGTTCTAGCTTTTGTGATTAAAATTAAAAAGTTGTTTGGGCTGAAAACAATCATCTAATTATTTATTTAAACACTTTTCATATGTTATGATCATCAGCACAAAATTAAAAACATTTCTGTTTCTGCAATGAGAATTTCATAAAGACATTGCTCTATAATATGAAATAATTGCTTTGAAATTACCCAAATAAAAAGCAAAGATACTCAACCTTTTAGCTGTGCATTATGCTCATAAATTTATTACTGATTTGAAAGGGATAATATCCTGCAATATCATTAAACTTCATGACTAAGTGATAAATCATATTATATATTATTCTGATATTGTCACATAATTGCTTGTGATTGAAGAAAAACTAACCTAGTAATGGTAATTACTTCTTTTGAAAGGCAAAACTATAAATAAATAATAATGTAGAGCAATTTCATTTTTAAAAGTCAATAATGAATTCCATCTGCTGCATACCATTAAAAATCAAAGAGGTTACTTACATGCCTCGGGTCTTTTTATATCTTTATTCCTCCTATTTTAAAAGTACAGATTGATCCATCACTAATAATGTTATTTTGACTTGTTTGACCAAACTTAAAAAAAAAAAATTTAACAAAAACCTCCTATCGATTTCTCTCCTCATGTCTTTAGAGCCTGGAGAACTTAAAGGAACAAAATGAGGAAAACAGGCATTTAAGTAAACTTTAAAGAGGGTGGTTCGGAGAGCCTAATGAAATGTATTACCAGCCTTTGAAACCCAGGCACAATGGTGATAAAAGTATGAGCATGTGATTTAATCACTATCAATATACCAGTTGTGTACAATTTTCCAGTTAAGGGCCAGATAAGTCAATATGGAAATCCTACTGAAAAGATGATTTCCTGTGAATGAATGAAAAAAAGTCACTTATAGCTTATTTTAAGTGGCCACTGGACATGAAAATAGACTCAAAATCTCTATGTCTGAATCTATATTGGGGAGAGCCTTCTTATAGAATCACAGCAGCCACACCTATAACAAATCATAGACAAATAATGTACATGTAAAGAAAGTCTTTTTATAGCCTATGTTTAAATTTGTATTTCAACAGTTTACCCCTTTCCCGACAGCAGATCCATATAGCTCATCTGGATTTTGAAAATATCAGGTCAGCCTTACCTGACTTTGCAAAAGGACTTGTTTAAAGCTGAGAGCATTTACACATACCTTTCCGTGGGCAGAACATTTCTGAGGTCCTCCTTTCCAACCACTGAGACAGCAATATGCTGCTCTCCGGAAGAGAAGACGGGATTTGGGTTCCTGTGTTTCCCCAAGTAATACAACACTTCCTTTCTGGGAAAGTCCTCTCCTCCAGCCAGTCCCTGACCCCTGGTGGCAGTGAGTGAGCCTCTAAGGTTTGTGTTTCTGCCCATGGGAAACCCACTGTATCTGCTTTATGGCTCTAGACTTGCTCTTGGCTCACTGAACATTTTGGAAACAGTGCCAGCATGTCCTAACATGTGACTAGGTTGACCATGAGATAGCATGGGGTGAGATAACACAACTCAATATCTAACTTCTGTACCATTTCTTATCGTGAAGTATATCAATGGTATGGCCGCCTTTAACAAACCTCTATTATGTAGTTCTAATAGCACTGACAGGCAGTAGATTTCATAAGGCTGGATGTTTTGTACCTAGTTGGTGTTTTGTGCCTTTACAGATATTTAAATACTCCTAGCTCACTGTCCAAACATAAGTTTGATTTCCCCCACTGCGGAACCTCCAATGACATCATCATGATATAGTATACACTGCTTTGCATTGTACTTATTTCTTCCTGTATTTTTTCCCTATTAGGACAAGGGGATCTATAGTGTTAAACAGCTAGTAGCTGAAGGAATGGATAAGAGTCATAATAACTCTGTCCTTCCTACTTGACCCTGCTTTTAATCCACATTCCCTGTTAGCCCTCTGAAAGCAAGTGGCATCACCTCTAGCCTGGCTCTATCTAACTCCCTGTTCAGGTCCTTAAACTTCGGAATCCCAGAGAAGATTTATGTAGATGTTTCCTTTTGCTTCTCCCCACCATCACATATCTATGAACTCCTTCAAGGGCAGCTCACTGGGATGTACACATATTATAATACTGTCTTTTATTGAGGAGGTAGGGTTCCCAATCATCTGGTAGAGAAAATGTCAACTTAAAGATCATGGGAAGTCCAAGGTCTACTGGATGCCAAAACAGGCGGGCTTCCAGGGCAAGTTAAAAAGATAGTACAAGTCATTGAAAACTGTATGCACAGTTAGCACACTGCAAGAATGGACAATGATTATAAAGAAAATGGAGTTCACATTATCACCAGTTCATAACAATGACACTTGATGTAACAGTAATAAATTTTTGCATGCAATACAGAATTTATCATCTTTGCCAAGTTCTGACAACTCCATCATAAGTTACTCATTGACTAGTAAAGTACTTAACCAAGCTGACATGTTTCTAGAGGAAGATGCTATAAATTGGCAATATGATTCATTATCAAATGAAAATTTATGATCTCTAATCTTCTCTATGGAGCTGTGTTTGCATGTGCTATAAACTCTTTATTTGGCTCCTTTAAGAGTTCAGCAGTATTCTCTCTGAATGCTATCAAATAAATAACAGCCTCGTAGAACTTCTAGTGAAGTTCCTGGCACTCTGCTATAATCAGGTGTTTAATAGCTATTAATTTCCATTCTTTTCCTTAACGACACGACTGGCATTTTCCAATCCCAGATACCATTCTACTACATTAAAGTCATGCCTATGATAACAGTGCCTTCCATATGTGTAATGCTTTATCATTTACAAAGTGCTTCAACTAATATTTTCATGTTACGCTCACAACCACCCTGAGAGATGTTGCTTATTCTCAAAGTTTTGCTGTGTTAGCTATGTATAGAAAATTAATGACAGAATGTTTCCTTGCAGCTTTATGTGATGAGAAAAAAGAGAGGGTAAGAAGTGTTTTGGGGATGCTCTAATGTTCATCTTCAAATAGTTAAACATAGCTGCAGACTCCCAGGAAACAACAGCATCAGGAAGAAGGCAGAAATGAATTGGCTGTTTTTTAAAAGCAAGACTTCATATTAGAAGAAGAAAGTCACACATATATACACACACAAATAACATAGACTAAACATAGACACAGCCTCTACAGAAAATGCAAAAGGAGGCTTTTACACATTTACATCTCACATAGGTAGTAATGCTATATTTGCATTGTATTTCAATACGAATAAAAGCTATAAAGACACACATATGAGTATACATACATTCATCAAACATAGTTGTGAACTGGTCATATGACAAGTAAATATAGAAGCAAACAGCTATATCTATATATGTGCCATATCTATAGAACCTGCATATTCGTATTTCCCAATATTTTGTCATTTGCTCCTTCTAACTGCTCTCATTAGGAATCTGATAGGAACTAGACTTGAATCACTTGTCAGCTAAATGTAGTTCTTTCAAATTTATGTAAAACCAAGTCAATTTTTAAATTGTGCTTAGAGCTGTCCATCACACATTTAATGAGCATAGTTTGCAATGAATAATACTGGCTCTTGGGCGTTGCTTCCCATCACCTTTGGGATCCAGACTACGAAGAAGCTCTCATTTAAAAATATTTTTAATGCTGTGGTCAGAAATGCCACTGCTTCCACATCTCCCCTAGTGTGTATTCTGTATTCTCTTTTGGGTTTATTTTTTAAGTTTTTCTTCTAGTCTACTTCTTTTTTTTTTTAAGATTTTATTGGGGAATTGGGGAAGGGGGACAGTGTTGGGGAATTGGGGAAGGGGAACAATCTTAGTTGTGGAGGGTGCAGCTAGCTCAGCTCCAATTCCAGTCGCCATCAGGCCACCCGCCGGCAGCCCATGGCCGCTCAGCTCAAGGCACCATGTTCAATCTTAGTTGTGAGTGGATATAGCCCAACATCCCATGTGGGAGCCAAACCAGAAACCTTGTTGTTAAGCGCGCATGCTCTAACCACTGAGCAATTCAGCTGCCTGTCAGCAGCTCAGGGCAGCTCAGCTCAAGGTACCGTATTCAATCTTAGCTGTGGGTGGGCACAGCACACCATCCCATGCGGGAGTCGAACCGGCAACCTTGTTGTTAGGAGCACATGCTCTCACCAGCTGAGCCATCCGGCCACCTGTTGGCCGCTCAGCGGCAGCGCAGCTCAGGTGGAGTGTCACTGGCCCATGTGGGAATCGAACCAGCAAACCCATTGCTCAGAGCTCGCACTCTTAACCAACTGAGCCGCTCAGCCGGCCCCTTAGTCTACTTCTTGATTTTTTTAACATATTTTTTCAACTTTATTGTGTTAAAAACACTGAACATGAGCTCTATCTTCTTAAAAATTTTAAGTGTACCGCACATTATTGTTGACTATGATCATGTTGATCATGATCAAATTTCTAAATTTGTTGGTTTAATTTTTATGAGATGGATAAATCTGCTTGATTACATAATTTGAGCTTTTTCAAACTCAACATTTTTTTGTAGATGGTATGAATAAGACTATTTGCTAAAAGAAAATTTATAAAAAAAAGTCTTTCCAAGATGGGTAATCTTAGAATCATGTGATCTTACTATTTATAGATGTTAATTGTTGGCAGGTAGGATTATAAAAGTAATTTTCCTAATATCATATTATAACATCAAGAATATAGTTTTAACCTTAAATGTAAATTTGACCATCTTATCAAAACACACTCTGCACAAGACCAAAAAGAACACTTTCCTTCCCTCATAGGTGAAGTGGCAAATGGGAAACATATGTGGTCCAGATGCTGAGTAATAAATCATGTCAGTTTTGAAACAAGGTTTTACAGGGGATGGACAGAAGGAAAGACAATCTTCCCTGGTCCAGAGAAAACATCTAGGTTCTCTATGAGGTTACTTATCAAATATTTAACTAATTTTCTTTTTGAAGAGAGAGGGTGTTTTAAGAAATTAAAAAAATATATTTTGAACTGCTTATAGTAGCAATTATTGTTGATATACATACATAAGGTATTTCAAGTGAGCTAGGCTTCCTGGAAAATAAGTATCTCACAAAAGTCCTGTAAGTTTAGCTTGCATAAAAAGCTGCCATTAAATCAGATCAGACAGCATGCAACAAAAAGACAAAAATGTCTTTTTTACTGAGCAACTAGGTAGGCCTGTGCTAAGCATTGCTGTTACAGCGGTGATTCAGTCACCTGGTATACCCAGCCTTTCTTATTTCGTTCTCTCTTTCTCCTCGTGAGCATACTTTCTGACTAAAGGAAAAAAAGTCCCTTAAAGTTCTGTGTTTTTCCCTTGAGAAAAACGTCTCATGTCAAGTAGGGTGCATATTTTCCAGTCTACTCTTCCTTCCTCTTATATTTCTCAGCAATATGCAATAAGTAGTCAGCTGCTTCCTGCCTTCTCTGGGCTATCTCAGCTAATGAAAGCATTATAGAGTGATAAACAGTTAAAATTTCTGTTCTTCTACTTTATAATCATGAGGGCTGGGGTGAATTATTGAACTCTCTGCCTCTCAGTACTCTCATCTATGAAAATGAGATTTTTAATACTTCCTGCCTCATAGGACTGCTATGAGGGTTAAATGATTAAATACATACAAGGTACTTAGACTAGTGCATGGCATGTAATAAGTGCTCAATACATGCCAGCTTGTTAAATTATCAGTATGACAAGGGAGCTAAAAAGTACGTGCAGATATTTCACTTAGTGCCTGCCATGTCAAGATAAGCCATATTAGATTTTCGGTCAAGATAGCAGAGTAGGTAAACATTGTGTTTGCCTCCTCTCATGACCACATCAAAATTACAACTAAACTAAAGAACAGCCATCGTTGAGAATCACCTTAAGTCTAGCTGAACCAATGTCCTATAACAAACAACATACAGAAGAAGCCATCTTGCGACTGGTAGGAGGGGCAGAGATGAGAAACAAGCCAGTCCCCATACCCACGTGTGACAGGTAAAAATAAGGAGGAATACCACGGCTATGGAGGTCCCCCCTGTGGAGTCAGAGGTCCGAGCCACATACCAGGCTCCCCAGCCCAGGGTTCCAGTGCTGGAAAGAGAAGCCCCCACAGCTTCTGCTTGTAAAAACCAGTGGAGATTGTGGCTGAGTGAGGTGGAGGGTGGCTGGCGTCTCAGGCACTCCTCTTAAAGGGCCTGTGCAAGGACTTACTCGCTTACAGACTCATTTGCTATGAGTGCCAGTGCTGGGGCAGCCGCTCGAAAGATGTCAGAGACATACGAGGAAGAATTAAATTGTCTGGATTCGTAAGTGCTAAAAGGAGCCATTACTTTTTTTGTTGAGCGCTCCTCTCTCTGAGCCTGCAGACACAGGTAGCTGCCATATCTGTCTCCATCAACCTGGCTAACACCACTTGCTCCACCATGGTGACTCCCAGAGACCTTGCCCTACCCAACTTCTTGGCCTACCCAAGCCAAGTCCAGTAGTTTTTCCATACAAACGGGTCATGCTACAGACGTTCCTCAAATCCCAAACAAGCAGCATGCCTTCTACCTCTTCCTAAGCAGCCCCAAGCCTGACACTAAAAGCGGCCAGCCTCAACTCACAACTTAGCCTTCCAAGGTAGCTCCAGGACCAGCATGGGAGGATATATCTGCAGATCGCATTGTGGCTCATACCAAGTGGCCCTGGGCAGGGCACAGGTGAAGGCTGAACTTGGCCTGAGGCAGGGCCCCTCCCTGGAGGCCCCAGGGCTAACACACCCAGTGGCCTGCCTCAGACTAAGCTGAAGCAACACCAGGATACCTCCATAGACGACATACCCAAAGGGCAGACTGGGCAGGCACCAGAGCCCTGCTAAAGCAAATTCTGCTCTGTAGGCTAAGCCCTTGCACAACAGCTCCTCTGCTGTAGTCACGGCCAGGCCTCATACCCAATCAACCTGAGGGTCAATCCCTCCCATTGACATGCAAACAGCAACCAAAGCTCAACTATGAGAGGGCAAATACAGCCCACACAAGGGACACACTTGCAGCACCCAGCTCAAGTGACCAGGGAGACTGTGCCACTGGGCCCCACAGGGCAATTACTACATAAGGCCACACTACTAAGACCGGGAGGCATAGCAGCCCTACCTAATATATAGAAACAAACACAGGGAGGCAGCCACAATGGGAAGACAAAGAAACATGTCCCAAATGAGGGAACAGAACAAAGCTCCAAAAAAAGAACTAAACAAAATGGAGACAAGCAATCTACGAGGTGCAGAGTTCAAAACACTGTTTATAAGGATGCTCAGTGATCTCAGTGAGAACTTCAGGAGATAGGGAACATAAAAATGGATACAGAAAACATAAAAAGAGAACCAGTTTGAAATTAAGAATACAATAACTAAAATAAAGAATACATTAGAGGGGGGCCGGCCGAGTGGCGCATTGGTTAAGAGCTGGCTTGGGACACCAGAGGGCACCAGTTCAGATCCCACATATGAGGGCCAGTGACACTGCCCTCTACAGCTAAGAGGCTGAACAACAGCTCGACCTGGAGCTGGGCTGCCGTGAGTCACCGGCGACGGCGTAGGCTGCAACCTCTGCTGCAGTGGATTGCCATGGACTACCGTGTGTAGCCAGCAGCCAGTGTGAGCGGCCAGCAGCCATAGTGAGCGGCCGTCCAGAAGCCAGCGACTGATCTGCCTCACCCGGGAAGTACGCAATGATGGTGCCAACTTGGGCCAGTGAAGCAACGTCCTCCATAACTAGACTGAAGAACAAAATGACAGCAACTTGTCTGTTCCCCTTCCTCCAATTCCCCAGCACTGTTCCTATCCCCCAATTCCCCAATAAAAATCTTAAAAAAAAAAAGAATACATTAGAGGGAATCAACTGTAGATTAGATGAAGCAGAGGTCCAAATCAGCAATTTAGAAGATAAGCAGAAAATACCCAATCACAACAGCAAAAAGAAAAAAGAAATCCAAAAAGACGAGGATACTTTAAGAGACCTCAGGGACAGCATCAAGCATAACAATATTTGCATCATTGGGGTACCAAAAGAAGAGAGAGAGCAAGGAATTCAAAACCTATCTGATGAAATAACGACAAAATCTTAGAAATAGACATACAAGCCCAGAAAGTGCAGTCCCAACTAAAATGAACACAAAGGGGGTCCACACCAAGACACATCATAATTAAAACGCCAAAGGTTAAAGACAAAGAGAGAATCTTCTCTTTTTTTTTGCTTTTTAAAGATTTTTATTGGGGCATTGGAGGAGGGGAACAGCATTGGGGAATCGGGGAGGAGAACAGACAAGTTGCTGTCCTTTTGTTCTTCAGTCTAGCTGTGGAGGACGTTGCTTCACTGACCCATGTTGGTATTATCATTGCGCTCTTCCTAGGTGAGGCAGAGTGGTCACCAGCCATTGGACGGCCGCTCACAGTGGCTCACAGCAGCTCACGTCGGCTGCTGGCCACTCAACGGTAGCTTTTTTTATGGCAGCCCACTGCAGCCATGCTGTTGCCGGTGACTCATGGCAGCCCAGCTCCAGGTTGAGTCGTTGTTCACCATCTTAGCGGTAGAGGGTACAGCGTCACTGGCCCTCATATGGGATCCGAACCAGGGCCCTGCTGCTCAGAGCTGGTGTCCCAAGCCAATGCTTAACCAACGTGCCACTCAGCCATCCCAAGAGAGAATCTTAAAAGCAGCAAGAGAAAGGCAGTTAATTACCTACAAGGTAGCTCCCATAAGACTGTCAGAGGATTTCCCAACAGAAACTTTGCAGGCCAGAGGGATTGGCACAAAATATTCAAAGTGATGAAAAGAACAAGGACCTAAAACCAAGATTACCCAGCAAAGCTATCATTTAAAATTGGAGGAGAGATATACAGCTTCCCTGTATAAGAAAAAGCTAAAGGAGTTCATAACCAGTATTGTAAGAAATACTATGGGGACTTCATTAAGAAGAAGAAAAAAGATAAATATGAAAAATAAAATGGCAATAACTATATATCTATCAACACTTAACTTTCATTGTAAATGGATAAATGCTCCAAATGGATTAAATGCTCCAAACAAAAAACATAAAGTAGCTGAATGGATAAGAAAACAAAACCCTTACATATGCTGCCTACAAGAGACTCACTTCAGATTAAAAGACACACACAGACCAAAAGTAAAGGGATGGAAAAAGATATTTCACGAAAATGGAAATAATAATAAAAAAATCTGGGGTAGCAATCCTTACACCAGACAAAATAAACTTTAAAACAAGAGACAAAGAAGGACCCAGTAATCCCACCTCTGGGTATTTATCTGAAGAAACACAAAACGCTACTTTGAGGGGCCATGTGTAGTCACATGTTCATTGCAGCAATAGTCAAGATACGGAGGTAACCTGGGTGTCCATCAATGAATGACTGGATAAATAAGAGGTGGTACATATATACAATAGGATATTACTTAGTCATAAAAAGAGAATGAAGGCTTGCCATCTGCAACAACATGGATGGACCTAGGTGGTATTGTACTGAGTGGAGCAAGTCAGACAGAGAAAGACAAATGCTATATGATTTCAGTTATATGTGGAATCTAAAAAACAAAACAAATAAAGGAACAATACAGAAACAGACTCATATATACAGAGAGCATTTTGATGGCTGCCAGATTTTTTTGGGGGGGGCGTGGTTTGCAGAGATGGGTGAAGTTAGAAGGGAATTAAGAGGTACGAATTGCTGGTTACAAAATAGTCATGGGGATGTAAAGTATAGCATGGGGGAATATAGTCAGTATTGTAATAACTATGAATGGTGTCAGATGGGTACTGGATTTATCAGGGTGATCACTTCATAAGTTATATAAATGTCTAATCACTATTTTTTATATGTGAAATTAGGATAATATTGTATGTCAACTGTAATCGAAAAAAATAAAAAAATACTTCAAAAAAGATAAGCCATGTTAATACAACTTGTTAATAACATATAAATTTTAGGGTGAACACTTCAAAACAAAGCTTTCCTTAACTATCTGATTTAGGAAATTCAAAATTGTCATGAGAGAAGAGATGCAGAAAAGAAATAAAAAATCCTCAGATCATAATAATAAATTAGTTTTAAGCTTGATTTCAAGCACCTATAATAAAGTCTATTGAAGAAAATGAATGGTTATCACATAAGTTATAGAGTATATGAAAATTATTATACCCTAAAAGAATTATGTTAAAATTAATGTTTGATTAAAATATTTACATCAATCAAGGTGCTTTGGAGATTGCCTAATAGTGTATATTTTTAACTTTTTTCTTTATAAATTATAATTATTAGTTATAAAATTTCCCTGGATATGAATTATGTGCCTTATCTATACTGTATCTTTTCCATATGATTTTCCTCTCCAGTTTCTCCCTTTAGCCTTACTATTTTATATTTATTTCTCACAAACTTGAAAGATTATGCTCATCAGAAAAACATTTCTTTTTCAACAAAGGAAGACAATTTTTAAGATTATGGACATTAAGAAGGGGAAACGACAAAGATCAAGTAGAAGAAAATGAAAGAGAAAAATGATGAAATGATTAGACTCTGATTAATAAGAAAACAAAACAGAATAGGTAACATTTTAGAAAATTATTCAAGATTTTACTGCCATGTAGGTCTATCCTGGAAACAAATCCGTCCTTTTGAAACCAGAAGGACCTTTTATTTTTGTTTTTACATGTTTTATCATACAAAGATGTACACATTAAATGTATATGTTTCTTCTATTTAAACCATGTGGCTGGAAACTGATGTAAAAACTGGAATTCTCCTTCCTTCCTTCCTTCCTTCCTTCCTTCCTTCCTTCCTTCCTTCCTTCCTTCCTTTCCTTCCTTCCTCCCTTCCTCCCTTCCTTCCTTCATAAATGATGCATGTACTTCCTGACAAAGTCACTGCTATAGTTCAAAAGCAGATGTACGCTCCCCATCACCATCTAATGGCTGGACAAGAAACTAGGTTTTGGCTAAATTAATTCGGAACAGTCAGGAAAGAATGGGGATGGGCAGAGGCAGAGGGAAGGGATTTGGGATGTTAAGAATTCTAGTTCATGTGGGACACAGGCTTTGCTCCGCCTGTTGCTACCTTTCTGATATCAGCTTCCCAGTTCCCTAGGGTCTATTCAATTCTGGCTCATTACTTCTCAGGGCTATATCTTTGAACTAGAGAGGCAGTGGGAGCACCGTTCTTGGTCCCCAATATCCCTTCTTCCCCACAAAATGCAGTCCAGTTTGTGTTCTCAGGCCAAGTAGAAAATCCCGAGGACAGCTGAAATCAATACACAGGCTACATTAGACATGACAGTGGATTCACTGCTCAGGATCACAGGATCTGGCCCTAAGAACTCGTTTCCCTCGTCACCCTCTTGCTCACTGAGTTTAACACACACAGACCTCCTTGCTGTTCTTAGAAAACACCAAGCATGTTCCTGTCCGAAGGCCATTGCACTTGCAGTTCCCCTTTTCTTAGAATGTTCTTCTGCAGCTATTGGCCTGACCTTGCTCTGCCATTTTATTTAGGTTCCTGTTCTATACCTCTTCCTTGGCGAGGTCTTGTCTGACAACAGTAACTAAGGGAACACCCCCTTCCATGTTCTTTCCTTCATGACATTTATCATGAACTGAGATTATACATTTATATGTTTGTGAATATGCAACTCCAGTAGAATTTAAACTCTAAGAACGTTTACTGCTATAGTCTCCGCATCCAAAACAGTGCCTGGAACATTGTAGAAGCTCAATAAATACCTGTTCAATGACCCGATCAGAAGTTGCTGGACATATAACAGGTGTTCGATGAGCATGTGTGGAAAACTATATTGACTGAACGAATGCGTCCATGCTAATTTCAAAAATGTATTCAAAACAATTCCATTGTTATTTTATTTTAGATTAGCTTGTAATTACTGATTTGATCAGACTCGGGGTGTCATGCATTTCCTAGTGGAATGTCATCTAAGTTATAATTTGAAGGGAACGTAAGTCAGGCAACTAGGATTATATGTTGAAAAAGGTAGTTGGGAACGGCAAAGTGCTCAAGGCAGAAAGACTTAACATAAGCAAAGGCCCTGGGGCCAGAGAAAGGTTGGAGAAGTCCACTGTGACTGCGGTTTGGTATGAGACGGGATAAGATACATTAGGATACAGAAAGAGAGCAGCGATATGAGATTCAAGAAATAAACAAAAACCAAAGCCTTCACGTGCTGTGTGAGTCATGCTGAAGATTTGGATTTTAATCTGAGGGCACTAGGGAGACAGAGACTATTGAAGGAAACTCAGGTTTAAAGGCAGATATTTTAAAACCAATTGTGGAGAGGTTGATTTTGAAATACCCAGGAAGACCTTAGTGGATATGTCTAATAAACAGTCGAATTTATGGGTCTTGAGTTTCTGATAATCTTCTTGGCTGGAAATATAGATTCCAGCATCATTTGTTCATAGATGTGAATTAATATTGCTTAGGATGGACGTATTCTCATATATTCTTTACCTAGGTTCAGTGATTGTTAACATTTTACCCCATTTGCTTTACATTTGTTCTCTCTGTCTCTCTTCCTTTCTCTGATATTTACAAACACACGTAAGGTATATACTTGCTGAGCCATTTGAGGGTAAGTTACACGCAGCATGGCCCTTAAATACGGAAGTGTATTCCTATGAATACGGATAGTCTTTTACATAAACACAGTGCAGTTTTCCACTTTACTCAATTTCTCGTTGACACAACACTTTTATATGATCTGTTGTCTGCATTCCAATTTTGACTTTGACCCAATAATGACTCCAGACAGCATTTTTAGTTCTCAAGTTAAGGTCTATTTCTTCTGCTATGTTTAGCTTTCACAATTACACAAAAGTCTAAGAACCACATTTAGTAGTTTATTTTGTTTTGCGTTTTTCTTCCTGTAAAAGAAGTAATAAGTTTGAAAGGGTATTTCCTTATATTCCTGAAGTGCATTTCTTACAGGTTTTTTCTTTTTTCTTTTTTAATTCTACAGGTTCCATTATCTACATAAGAGCAAAGCAACCATGTGAATAAAAAAGAGTTGCTCAAACTGATCTCCTCTGTATCATCTTTGCTTTAGTGTCCTTTTTGATGGGCAGTAAAGCTTCTTAAGGCCGAGAGAGCATTCTTCCTATTATTAAGATCACCTCATTTGAGGGGTTTTTTTTTTTCCCCTCTGTTCAAGAAAGTAAGCCATCAGAAAACGATGGGGGGGTCATGGGGGACAAAGTCCATTCTATAAAGTAAACTTCATGATTAAGGTCACCTTCAAGAAGAATCAAAATTAGAATCTAAAAACCAATCAATGCCAGGCATTCAAAAGCATCAGCTAGAGCTAAATTCACTGGGTTGTCAGTTAGAGTTCAGAGTAGGAGGATAGAAACCAGGAGCATTGCAAACCTAAGGCGATCACACTGCACAATAGGAGGCTTTCTTTACAGGGATCCTTTCACACCCACTTACAAAGTTGCTAAACTGGTTTCTGTTGCCTTTGTGGGTGTTTCGATCAAAGAAGAAAAGCAAGTCCTGGCTTGTCCCTGGGTGCTAAGAGTTGATCTCTACTGGAAAAGGAACAGATTTACCAGGATTATTTATTGTACCTCCATGAGAGCCCTAACCTAATGTGGCACAAAGCCACCTACCCATGGACAAATGACTTCCTTCTCTCACCAGCTTCCTTCTTTTTTTTTTTTAGATATGAGAAATGTCCCTGGGTTACCCTACAAGCCACATCAAAGGCAGAGAGGTTGTACAAGTCCTAGGTCTTTGACAAAAAATAGTATACATAGCAGTCCTTAGCTGTCCGCAGAAACTACCAAGATGACCAAGCCACATGTTTGCCATTAGACTCCTGGAAGATTGGCCCCCAAAATACATGAACACCAGTGAGCATTCACGAAACAGATACCTTAAAAACAAAGTCAAATGGTGGTGCTCCAGTGTTGTGGTACAATTAGGGGCTTTGAGATCAGACACATCTGAGTTTGAATTCTCTCTCTGCTGTGCAGCTTTGTCTAAATTATCTAAAGCTCTCTATCCCCCAATTGCCTCACTAGTAAAAAAGAAGAAATAACATCTACCTGCCAGGGCACTGAATTAGGATTAAATGGATATATATGTAAACTGTCTAAGTACAATGTTTGCCATATGGTAAGTGCTTAAAAATAATTCCCTGAGCCCTTTAGCATGCTGACAAGGACTAATTTGATACAAACTAGAAGGAGTGATTTAAGGCATAAGGGATGGAATGGAGGGACCCAAGGCTTCCTGGGGGTGATGGCACAAACCCATGAAGTAAGGAAAGCAGGAGACAGTTAAGAGGCTATGCCTATAGTCCAGACAATGGCTCCACAAGCTTGAACTTGGATAGCACCAGTGAGGAAGACTACTTGAGGGGGTCGTGATAGTGTTAGGAAGTGCGAGTATGCAGGTGACTCCCGATATTCGCATCTGTGTGACAGCAAGAGCGGTGCTGCCCTTGAAGCCATCAGGGAGGAAGCGAAGCCGAAGCGATGACTTCAGTCAAAAATGGTCATTTGCAGCGGCCGTCCAGAAGCTGGCGACTGATCTGCCTCGCCCGGGAAGAGCGCAATGATGGTGCCAACTTGGGCCAGTGAAGCAATGTCCTCCACAACTAGACTGAAGAACAAAACGACAGCAACTTGTCTGTTCCCCTTCCCCCAATTCCCCAGCACTGTTCCCATCCCCCAATTCCCCAATTAAAAAAAAAAAAAGGTCATTTGCATTCTGGAGATGTTTACAGAGACAGGTAGCCTGTGAGGGGGGAGTTGCGTAGCTCAGGCTGGGTCCTCGGTGCTTTAAGCTGGACAGGAAGCCACCTTAGGGGCATCAGATACGTGCGGGTGAGTTGATACCATAGCAGAAAATATCGTCAAGAAAGGAAGAAGTGGAGAGAGAGAAGAAAGCAGGAAAGCTAGACACCTGTGCATTTAGGTCAGACGTAACAACCCTGTTCTTCATTGTTCAGCTTTAAAGGCAGCGTGCCAAAGCTCCTGTTTGTAAAAGGTGTTGAAAAGCATTGTGGGGAGGACTTGACACTCCTCTGGTTTCTGGGATGCTGGTCAGTTGGCATCTTCTTATTTAAACAACAAAACCATTCAGAGAGGGTTTCTTCGTTTTCTTTCTTTTCATTTTTTTTTTTTTTTGCAGGGGATGGGGGTTAAGAATACCCAAAACTAACATTTCCTCTGTGTTTACTTAGTGGCAAGTACTCCGGTGTAGCAGGCAGAATGACGACCTCTAAAAGAGCCTTTGTCCTAATCCCCAGAACCTATGACTATGTTACCTGACATGGCAAAAGGGGAATTAAGGGTATAGATGGAATGAGGGCTGTGAATCGCTTGGCCTTGAGATGGAAAATTATCCTGGTGGGCCCAGTGTAATCATATGGGTCCTCCCCAGTGCAAGAGGGAGACGGGAGAACCAGTGTCTGGCTGATGCAATGTGAGGAAAGACTTGACCGGCCATTGCTGGCTTTGAGGACCGCAGGGGCCACAAGCCAAGGGCTGTAACTAGAAACCTCCAGGAGCCTCTAGAAGCTAGAAAAGGAAAAAACAAACAAACAAAAACAACCCTTCCCTAGAGCCTCCAGAAAGGAACACAGCCCTACCCACATATTGACTTTAGCCTAGAGAGACGCATTTTGGACTTCAGACCACCAGAACTATAAGATAAATTGGTATTTTGTTTAAGCCACTCACTTTTTGGTAATTTGTTACAACTACAACAGGAAACTAATACATCTCTAGTAAATACTCTGGTGAATACATACCATACATGAGTCAGGACCTATTTTTATCCTTTTTTACAAAAAAATAAAAAATAAAAATGGAGGCTTAGAGAAGTCATACTCTGGTCTGATACCAAAAGTGCATACTATTAACCACTATTTTCTCCCTCTCCAAATTCTCCTGAGTATCTAGAGAGGAGCCTCCAGGCCTCACCTTTCCTTCTCTCTCCCCTCCCTCCCTTCCTTTCTCTCTCTCTCTCTCTCTCCCCCCCACCCCCCACCCCCCCTTCTTTACTTTAAGAGCCAGACAGATGCAGGAAAGCACAGGAAGTTTATTGAACCGAAAGTACACATTTGAGAGGGAAGTGTGGCGAACTCAGCATTTTCTTAGAAAATTTCTCAACATAGTTCTATTCATCTAAAGATATCTACATCATGGTATAATGGGACAAGAATGGATTATAATCACATAAAACAATACGCTTGTCTTCTTGTTAGGATGACTAGTTGATTTGTATCAGTGGCTTTCAACAAGGAAAGTAAAAAGAGCCTTCTCACAGATAACTAATCGCAATTTCTTGAAGCTTAGTGTTTTTACGTTGTTTCAACCTAAATAAGAAGTGGGGTATACCTGACTTGAGGCTCTTAGCAATGACCTTGTTCACAACAGTAAATCCTAGCTATTTCTGTCCTGGCTCCTCCCCTATAGAATGTGGTTGGCTCAATTAGGGCACGCCATTAAGCAAGCATAGGCCAGTCTTACTGGAGAAAAAAAGAATATTTGACCTGTACAAATAGACCTCAGACAGAAACCAAATCAGCAACACAGGAAGCCAGCCATGCCTTACCTGTGCATTTTAATTCCTGCACTTCTAATTTTAATAAAGAATTCCTTTAAAAAGTTTTAGTGGTCAAGTACAAAATATCACAGATTTTTTTTTTCTCTATGAATTACACAGTAAACTCTTCTAAAAGCTTGCCTTTCCCAGCGAGATCTTTTTCCTCACATGCCTTCAGCACAAAGGAATAATTCTGCCATAGCGTAAATTAGAAGTCCCAGGATCTCACCTCCTTCAATTTGTAAGATTTCAAGAAATCTAAGCTGAAGAGAGCATTAGGTAGCGTCTGACCTATTAACTGATTGTAATCTGATGTGGCTTTTTCCCCAGAATGACATCCTGTGCTACCTGAAATCCTTCATGAAAAGAGATGTGTGAATCATTTGCCTATGTGTGTGCAGAGACCACACAAACACACCAGTCACATGCTCGTACACACACATGAACAGCTCAACTCATTTCTGAAATGCTTCTCTGTTGGTGTAACCTTCAGGCATATGACAAAGTTTTTGGAAACAACTCTGTGAGAACACACACAAAAAAACACATAACAAAGATCAAAAGAAAGGCCTATCTTCGATGTTATTGCAAACAGCTGTGCAACCATTTGTTAATCAGCTGTATACTGGAAAGGGAATAAACAGTTTTATTCAATAAAATTCTTCCTGTCTCCTCTTTGTCCCAAGTTTAAAATCACGCAACCCAAAACTTTAGTAAAGCAACTGAGCTTTGTTACCGCTTCTATTTCTGCATCTGTCCACAGAGAAAAGAAAATGGATGAGCTCAAAAGCAGGGATGTTTCGTGCTGCAAGTCTTCATAAGACCAATACCCACAGAGTTTTACAGAAAGCTAAAAAAAACCCCAACAATATTGTCAAGGATATCAACAATTACTGCATGTGACAGAAAGGGAACAGGTGGTGGCAATAAAGAGCTGTTTGTGAAATTCACATAAGTATGCAGATTTGTCCAACAAATTATACATTTTGTGTTTGTGGTACTAATGCATGGACAGAGAATGAGTTTTGCACTCCCCACCAGCAGCAATGGCCTTCTGAGGCAGCCATATTTTTCTGTCCTGCAGCTCTTAGCTATTGACAACCTATGTTTTTTCACTAACTACACAGTCCATGACTGTGGAACACAACAAACTTTATAGGGAGACAAGACATTTGGGAGGGAAAGAGCAAGAATAGGAGCTGAAATATTTTGGCTTTAAAACTGATTGGTTGCATGATCTTATTGATCTCACTTATACGTGGATTCTAAGGAACTGAATGGATGGGAGAAGTGGATGGAGATAGTCTCAGAGACACAGAGGAAGAACTGAGGGTTGTT
>NW_017732494.1:37079-41483 GCF_001890085.2 Hipposideros armiger | reverse complement strand
ATTTATAATAACTGCTTGGCCCCAGACAAGCATATGGTTTTGTTACTCTTGGACTCTCTAAGGTTTCTTTTAATACCTGACTATAAAGGTCAAGGTGATACGTTCAGAGAGTGGTTGGGATAAAGGCGTATAAACTTTACACTAAAAATAGTCATTACTATACGACTTGCAAATCTCTTCTCTACCCTTTGCCCTTGACATTTTAGCCTACGAAATCAAACTCTCATTACTTAAGCTGGTGGCTCACTTTAAATATTTTGTCTGTAATAAAAACATTAACTTAACCTTTCCCAGTAAGAAACTTGGTAACAATCCAATCCATCTGTGGCCCAAAAGAAAGGTAAAGATCTCTTTTGCTCCTGGTTGAAGAATAAATACGTCCCAGTTCAGACATGTGAAGGGAGATATGTAAAGTAAGAAATCTCTCTAATAATGTAAATATTGAATTCAGGCTCAATGTTCCTTTGATTTCAGGCCACTGAGTTTCAATTATATCAGCGCACATTTTAAACCACTGTGGTGGACTGACTTTGTGTCATTTCCCTGATTTTTCCTGTCTAAGATGCTGAATTAGTATCTGATAAAGGGGATGCTGACATTTTCTTCTTTCAGTGATAAACAGCAACTGGCAAGAAAGAAATGTGGTCCTCATGCATGCGAAGGAGGTCACACTAAGGTCACACTATCCACTAAGCAGCTAGCCTCCCTGAACGAAATAAGGTGTGCTAAGTGAAATCACTGAACTTGCCTTCAAAGTCCCCTTTCTCATTTGTTCACAATTTTCTCCAAGGCAAAAGTCAAATTCTGTGGCAATTTTCCAGCTTTATCAAATGAAATCTGAAGAATACTTTTTAAAATTGAGACCATGAGGAAATTATATATATATATATATATATATATATATATATATATATATATATATATATATATATATATATATATATGCGCGCAGTACAATAAAATTCATCCTAAACCTCTGAGATTAATAAACCTGTACTTGGCATTTATTTAATCGATGTGAGTCTATGAATGATCAATGACTACCTGAAAACTTACTTTAATCACTAAGAAATGATATCAATTCTTTTGAGGTCCTGGTGCCATTTAGTCAATTAGAATGTACTTGGGTCAATGAATTGTCATAGAACAAACAACTTAGCTTCTTGTTACCACAGAAACAGTCCATCACCTTATAATTGGGGAAAAGGGAAAAAACAACACTATTTGGCTTGTTAACCAAAAACTTAAGGTATTATTAAGGTAATGTATGCGTATGTTATTAGTTATACTTTATGCCCACCTTGCCTATAATCTTGAATTGCCTAAATACCTTTTAAATGGTATTAAATGTAGATCCATGTTTCTTCTGGAGTAACAGTTATTTAAATACTGAATAAGAGGCTTGAATGTCTTAAAGTTTTGTGGTATTGGTCAATTTTTTTGAGCCAACAGAACACATCATCGTCCACATTTTGGTTACAGAGCAAGTCATCAAGGTGATCATTGGAATTTTCTTTTCACAGATTGTGTTTCAACTGTTTGCTTTTGAAATAGTTGCCTAATCATGGCTTTAATTTACCACAATTTGAACATACCAGGAAGCACTTGCAATGGTAGTCTTTCACACCAGCACCCCTGAGGTCTAGTAGAATATAGATAGGTTTTCATTTTGTTGAGTTATTGATAATTCTTTATTTTAGTTGCACTATTGCTGTTGCTTCTTATTTCCAAATAAGTAAATACAGGGATACTTGGCCTCCACTAACATCAGCCTCTGATGGTGGAAATAAACTGCTCTCTTTCTTAGTTAAATTATAGTTAAGTATTAGCTATTGTTATTTCTTCACCGAAGCCTCAGGTGGGTGTGGGGCAGACAGGACAGCATGTAGTTGCCTCTGATAATCCTTAGATTCTTCCCAGTTATGGGGTCAAGTGGGAGACCTCAGGATACACTTCCAGGGGCCTCGTGATTCTGCAGTTGTTTCATCCCCACGGCTCCTTGCAAAATAGGAAAGGTTACCGTTATACCTGTGTGTGCTTATGCAGAGAGGTGTGCGCACCTGTGCCTTCCGAAGCCACCTAGGGATCAGGTATATTACGTGTAAGGACAGAGGCTGCAGGCAAAAATTGTCTTGAGGAATTGTTGAAACTATTTGTAATCTTGGAGGATGAGTAAACTTCAAAAGTCATATTGTCAGCTTGATTGAATATGACTCCAATCAATTAACCCTTAGTGATCCATAATCCATTATTGATTTTAATCCAAGTATGACAGCATTTGGTAGGCAATGATATATTCTTCACAAAGTCAGGCTCCGTTTAAGGCAGTTACATTGACCTAAAATATAAGGTGCCTCCTATTAATTTTCTGAGGGCATGATATCCCATAGTTGTGAGATTAAATTTACAAAGACTATATTCAAGGGCAAAATTTATGCTGAAATATCATCCTGAGTTTATTCCATCTGGATTCTGTAAATATGAATATTAAGCACTTCAAAATTAGCAACAGTTCTGCTTATGAGTTTTGTTTTCATAGATATTTCTATGCGTTCCAAAAATATTAAAAGACACTAGTTTTAATTACTATACAGCTATGTAACACATAGCTTAAAAACAATTGTCTTTTGAATTTTGCAACCTTTGGTTTACCTAACACAAAATTTAAACGTAAGTAAATTAAAATATAACCTGATATTCACAAACAATTTTTTGTGTGTTTGATGTGATCCATGTGTGTTGCCAAGGATGCAATTTCACACATTAATAATAATCACTTTGTGAACATGAACTCTAAATACTATGGACTTGCAGAAAAGCAGACTTGCCTGGATATCTGATTATTTTTAGAAAGTGCTCTAAAATTAGGATACTGAAAAGCACATACAGTAAGGACTCCAACAGCATACACATCTGTGAATCACTAACACCATCATTTATGATACTCTTTTTCTTTGGTCCAAATNACACACTATGGGAAAAGCAAAAAAAAAAAAAAAACCTGATTGGTTGCATAGACCTTAGATAAGCCTTTTCAATTAAACTTATGAAGCTTCCTTCATGTTCTAATGTCCATGTTAGCACACAGCAGTTTCCCTCTTAGAGCCAATAGGAGAGCACATCCGCTGCTCTAAATCTCTCTGACTTCTGTCTGGGATCTCTAGACTCTCTTTTAAAGGGCTCACTCAGTTAGGTCAGGCCCACCCAGGATAATCTGTTTCTGGGATAACAAAATCAACTGATTAGGAACCTTAATTACATTTCCCAAATCCCTTCACCTTTACCATATAACATAAATGAATCATGGAAGTGACCTATTTTCACATTCATATTCATGTTCCTGTACAGGCTCAACGGGAAAAGATCACACAGGAAATGTCATCAGGGGATGACAATCTTGGAAGTATGTTTGTGTCCCCCCAGAATTCATATGTTGAAACCTTAACCCTAGCGGGGTGGTATTAGGAGGTGATGGATCCTCTGAGAGGTCATTAGAGTTACATTAGGTCATGAGATGGTGGAGCTCCCATGATGGGATGGGTGTTCTTATTTTAAGAAGAGGGAAGGACCAGTGCTCTCTCTCTCTCTCTCTCTTGGCCACGTGAGGATACAACAAAAAGATGGTCCTCTGCGAACCAGGAAGAATGCCTGCATCAAACACCAGATCTGCCAGCACCTTGATCTTGGACTTCCCAGCCTCCACAACTGTGAGAAATAAACATTGTTGAAGCCACCCAGCCTGTGGTATTCTGTTACACCAGCCCAAACTGACTTAAGACAGAATTCTGTGGACCGTATCTCCTACGCCATCCCATACTTGTCTTTGCCTAATGGTATCTTGCAACCATACTTTAAAAAAAAGTATCTTTTTAATACTTTTTGTATTTTCTGAATTTTCTAGACTGCCTATTGTTAGCATCCTCCCTCTGCAAATGGATCGAAGATCATGTCATTCTGTTGGCTTCAAATCTTTCAGTGGCTTCCCTATCTTAGAAATCTCCCAACTCCTAGTAGCCTAGACATCCCTGCATGATGAGGCCCCTGCCTGCCTCTCCAGCCTCTATTTGCTTCAGAGAACTTTTTAATTATCTTGATTTTTGTCCATTTCCCTGACTAGAATGTAAGCCGAAGGAAAGCGGAGCCCTTCATGTGCTTTTCTCCACTGTATCCCAGGACCTAGCACCAAGAGATTGCTCAGTAAATACATGATGGGGTGAACAATGCCAACGGCAAATGGGCCTTTCTAACATCAGCCTATGTGACACGAGCCTTATGAGTAAACCTGGAATAATCCAGCCAAATGTAAGGACTCTTTTGCAGTCAAGGAACAGATTCATCCATGAAGCAAAGAGTTCAGGACACTCAACAGTAATAGACTCTCAAGTAATGTTCACAAAACAGAAA
>NW_017732494.1:12587-33514 GCF_001890085.2 Hipposideros armiger | reverse complement strand
TTCTACATAAGGAAACTGAGGCACAGCGTAGTAGTTGGAAATTGCTTCTTTCCATTATACTTCACTGACTTGCATTTGTTGCTCTGAGAATTCAGTTAAGCAAAATTATCTGCACATTCCGGTTAAGAGTTTTTCTAAGCTTATACATGAGGATTTAAGTAATCTTTGCCAAAATTGGAATGTTTATCACGCTTTAGGAACTCATTATGAAACAAAAGACTAAGCAAGAGTAATGGGTGAGGGAACTTTCTATTGGACAGACTCTGTGGTCCCACGCAATGTCCTGGGCATTAAAAAGAGGGCAAGTTCTATAAGGACTTGTTTCTATAGAGACTGTACATAAACAAGAGCTAGGGAGAGGTGGTATGAATGGAAGAAGCGCCTGGGCTGATGTCCTGGTTCTGGCACTTCCGCATGCCCTGGGCTTGGAGGGTCATTTTTTTCTAAGCCTCTTATGCCTCATCTGTAAAAAAAACCTCCTGGGTTTGTGAGAACTAAATGAGACAGTGTGGGTCAGAGGTCTCTGTCTACTTGAAGGCCCTAAGGAAACTGTACATAGAAACAATCAAAACTTCAAATTAAAATACTCTAGTGTATTTTTGTTTTCTCCACTGGAGCCAACAATCTGCCATTATTATATCTGGAAGAGGTGATCAGGATCAGAAGTTCCCAAAGTTCTATTTCTACTGTGAGTGAAAAGTGAAAATAACTGAGCAACGTTGGTACATTGTGGGCCAAACATACAGGGCAGGCAAGCGGGACTATGGTGCCAGTGATCTCTACTACGTCCCTTTGAGTTAATGATGTTTACTGCTAATTGCTCTGATTGAGGAAGTCACAGCCATCCATATGGACAAGACAGCTGTGGACATTTTTCACTCATGTGCAAGATCCTTGCTTAGCCAAGGGAAGATGAAGTCACAGGAAACTCAAAGTAGGACTCAAACTCCAGTTTGCTTCCATGGAGTGAAGAGAGGACAATGAAAACAGGACTGAGAAATTGCCAGACATTGTTAAGTAATTTATCAAAACTGGAGGAGTTCTAAGAGGCCCAGGGAAAGCGAGTTACCTTCTGTTCTGTACTGACAGAGCTGTGACAAGGACAGGAAGCACCTGGCAGGTGGAAACTGAAGTGAGCAGAAGCAGTGAGCCGGAAGATGATACCTTATGAGGCATTAAGCTTGTAGAGGAGGCATGTATACAGCGACCAAGCTATCATCTTGGAAGGTCAAAAAAATAAAAAAAGAGGTGGGGAAAGGCTAACCTAGTCAGATTATGGATTTCCCCATATCCAAGCTGCAAGTCTCTGGAGTAAGTTACAAAAGTTTAGGTGGGGGCTGGGGACCATCGTGTAGGGCTCTGAAGGGGAAGTGTTGAAATGAATTACAACGACCAGGAGAAAGCTGTAGAAGGCCCTGGACTTAAGAGGATTTTGCATGGGAGGTTCTAGAACTGCAACTCCCTATGTAATTTCAACAACTGACTAATCAAGTTTTTTATTCATCAGTTGAAAGGACCCACAGGGTTCTATAAACTGTGCTAAGCACTGGGGATACAGTGATGGAGAAGGCAGTCTGAGCTATTCTGGAGCTCAGAGACAAGGAAGTAAGTAAATACAGAGGAGCAGTTAGTGCTATCATAGGGCTAACACAGGGTGCTGGGGAAACATGATCCTGGGGGGCACTGATTTCAGCTTTGATGGAATCGAGGCAGCTCACCAGAGGAAGTGATGCCCAAGTGGAGGCCGAAGGAATCTTTTGAGGGTGGCCAGAGCATGTGCAAAGGTCCAGAGGCAGGAGAGAGCTTATCAAATGGGGAAAGAAGGTAGCTCAGCATGGCTCGAGTGTAGACAGTGAAAGGGAAATGGGCAAGAGATGGTGTGGAGAGGTAAGCAGAGACTAGATAATGAAGGGTCTTGTGAGTTTTGATTAGAGGCTTAAGGTATCGGCGGGAGTGGGGGGTGATGAGGAACCACTGAAGGGTAAGACAGTTAAGCAAATCTCTAGGTTTCATTTCTTCATCTAAAAAGAATGGAAATAATTCCACCTGCTTCAGTAAATTATAATGAACATCAAATAAAAATTTATGAGAAGAACTTAGTAAGCTCTAAAGCTTTATAGGAATATGCTGTAATATTCCTTTCCTTCCCTGGAAAAATATGAAATACCAAAAACAGATATTTGTTGAACTGGTCATATTGAATTTGTCTTCTCTTCTTGGCTTTTTTTTTTTTTTTGAGCTGAGCCATCGTGCCACCTGTTGGCAGCTCAGCAGCAGCTCATCTCGGGCCGGGACTCGAACGGCTGTTGCTCAGAGCTCAAACTCTTGAATGAGTTATTTCCTCTTGGCTTAAAAGATATATATTCTATCAGTATGCATACTATGTACCAGTTCTTCATCACTTAGCTTATACTGCTTTGATAAATAAGGGGGACAAATTAGAATGGGAAACTAAAATAAAAACACTGATGTCTCCTCTGCAGGTCATTGTGCAAAAGTCATGTGAGACCCACACTGACTGGCCTATTTAAAAATACAACATGTACACTGCCGACCTGGTCCTTCTTAGTCAGCTCTACTTTCACTCTTTTTGTTGCACTTATTTCCTTCTAACATACCAGGAAATTTATTATTAGTTCTGGTACGTAAGCTCCTTGAGGGCAGGGATCTTCATCTGTTTTGTTAGCTGAGGATCCCTTGGACTTAGATGGGTGCTCAATACATATTTATTGAATGAATTGAATGAATAACTAGATAAAAGGGAAGTTCAGTAGCAATTTTTGCGAAAGTTTATATTTTAAACATCATATGAAATTGCAAGATGAAAGAAGAAACATTTGGAATGCATTTTCAAGAATCTAAAGCCTTATTCAACACTTTCTTCTACACAGGCTCCTATTAACTAGTCTCCTCTGACCTGGATCTCTTAGCAACCTATATAGCTAGACATGTCACAGTCCCCAATTTCAAAATATTTCAAGTGTGTACAGAATCTAATTGCAGCAAGTTATAGACAATTTGAATATGCTCTCGGACTTGTATTTGCCACCTTGATTAGAAATGCTTCGCTCCTATTATGCCTGTGGGCTCATTCACAAACAAGGAGGAAAAGGCTACTTCCACCATTATTGCATGCTAGTAAAAAGCGACCACAGAAACAAGACAAATGCTGTCTTTCTTCCTTTTTTCCCCCGAGGCATAGCTCTGGCATTCTTAAGGATAAAATATGAATGGAAAATGTATTGATGTGAATGGTTGTGAATAAAGCAAAAAGTGAGTTCCGCGCATGCTCCCTTTCCAGAGTCCAGGGTCCTATGATAATTTTAAAGCAAGGGTTGCAAATTGGTGGTCCACAGGCCACATCTGGCCCACACACAGATGAGTGTGGTTTTGTCTATAAGTTTTACAAACATTTTTTGAATTAATTGTCAACACTTGAAAAGCAGAAGGTTTTGATAAAAATCCAGAATCCAACTTCCATTGAAAAATCTGGCAGAAGTGGGCAGGCATTTCTACAGAGCCATGGCTTATTGGAGCCAGATAGGAGCTGCCTGTTTGAACAGGCAAGGGCTTTCCAATTCTAGAGTCTCCAGGGGCCACTTTCTCTCCTGCAGGCACCAGGGACTTTGTAAAGACTGAGCACCTTTTGATGGAAAAGAGACCAGTTCTGGTTCATTTGTGCCCACTCTGCTATTTGTGTTTCATAGGAGGTCTCTTCTGACTCTTAGCAGCAACATGAGTCAGTCCATTTTACCAGTGTCCTTGGGCTCCAAATTTCATGCCTCATATTACCCCCGGCTGGCAGTCTTTTATATTTTAGGGTGCAAATTATTTTTATTCTTTTTAATTACATTTGCTCTTAGAAGAGATTTTGCACTCATTCACCCTGAAGGCAGAAAGACAGATGAAAACTTTACGAGGTCTCCAAACAGGAGGTATAACGCATTGTGTACACAGTCAGACAATCAGTTTGCGAACTTATTGCGACGATGTTGCTAACCTTTTTTGATAACAAAGGGATTATTTATCATGAATCTGTACTAACTGGACAAACAGTTAACCTAGTTTACTTTTTGGAAGTGCTGAAAAGGCTGCATGGAAAGGTTAGGTGACCTGAAATTTTTGCCAACAATTCATGGCTCTTGCATCACAACAATGCACCAGCTCACAGGGCACTGTCTGTGAGGGAGTTTTTAGCCAGTAAACAAATAACTGTATTGGAACACCCTCCCTACTCACCTGATCTGGCCCCCAACGACTTCCTTCTTTACCCGAAGATAAAGAAAATGTTGAAAGGAAGACATTTTGATGACATTCAGGACATCAAGGGTAATACAATGACAGCTTTGATGGCCATTCCAGAAAAAGAGTTCCAAAATTGCTCTGAAGGGTGGACTAGGCATTGACATCAGTGCATAGCTTCCTAAGGGGAGTACTTTCAAGGTGACCGTAGTGAGCATTCAGCAATGAGATATGTGGCACTTTTTCTAGGATGAGTCTGCAAATTTATTGTCCAACCTCATATATACCACGTCCTCTTTATCCAATCATCTATCGGAGGACACTTTGGTTGTTTCCGTGTCTTGGGCACTGTAAATAAAGCTGCAATGAACATCAGAGCACATATATCTTTATGGATAAATGTTTTCAGATTTTTTTGGTAGATAGATACCCAGGAGAGGGATTGCTGGGCCATACGGTAATACTACTCTGTCATAAGAAATAGTGCCATTTATAACAACATGGATGGATCTTGAGATTATTATGCTAAGCAAAATAAGTTAGACAGAAAAAGTTGAGAACTATATGATTTCACTGATATGTGGTATATAAAACTGAAAACAACAAAGGAATAAGACAAATGAAGAAACAAAAACTCATAGACACAGACAATGGTGGTTACCAGAGGGTAAGGGGGGATGGGGTGGTAGATGAGGGTAAATACATGGTGATGGAAGGAGAACTGACTCTGGGTGGTGAACACACACTGTGATATATAGATGATGTATTACAGAATTGTACACCTGAAACCTATGTAATTTTACTAACAATTGTCACCGCAATACTTTAATTAAAAAAAAAAGAGAGAGCGATAATGCAAACAAATTATAAAGTTCTTAAGATGAAATAGCAGACAAGTAAGCAGTAATTAGGGGCGGGTACGTAGAAGAGGTTGCCAAGGCTTCTCTGGGGACAACATCCTCCTCCATGCTTGTGTGTGACAGAGAGGCCCACCCCCAGCTTTGCTGGTTTCAGGGCCAGGTGAACTAGATAATGAGTTAATTTAATTTTGAATTAATTTCAATGATGATTAAACTTCCTCTTACATAGCAATATAGGAGGTGATGAGGTCAAGATATGTCCCTGCTAAGGATTCACTTTTTTGGGATTAAAAAAAGAAACCAGCCCTCAAAATACAGAGCCATATGGCCTATAAACCATCAGAGAAAAAACTAAATCCTCAAATTTAAGAGACGCTTAATTTTACTCCCCCTGTTTAAGACTGAGATATGGTGGCTGTTCAGTGGGGTTTGGTAGGACCCCTCCCCCCATCGCATACAGCCTTGGCAAATGACCAAAGCGTACTCTGAAACCTTCAGTTCCTGACCTTAATTTCCCCAATCTGACTTGGTTAAATCAGAATCAACTAAACAGGGTCAATCAAACACCTACATGTAGATGCTCCTGTGCTAGGTGCTATTTGGGATACAAAATTGAGTGAAATCAATTCTATACGGTACCTTCATGGACAAAAAGAAGCCCTCTGGGTGGATGCACGCCTGTGTCAAGGGCTCGGTTTGGTGAGTAGAGCTCAGGTTGGATTTCAGCCACAAATCACAGGCTTGGTCGGAGGCTTTTGTGAAGGGGTCAGCATGCACCCTCATACGTGGCGGCCCTGCAAGTCCTAGTTCTTGATCTCAATATTAGAATCGAACAGTCAGTGAAGCAGGTAGTGAATGAATACCGCAGGATAGAGGTTAACACAGGAAAGCTATGCTTGAAATACTACAGAGGTCAAAGAATGGAGTTATTATACAGTTGAGGGATCAGGAAAAACTTCTTCACAAAATAAATCTTAAAAGAGAGGTTGCATAGAAGGGAGGAGAGGGCTCAAGGGAGGGATTCAAGATAGAGGATAACATCTGAAAAGGAACAGGGTGGGGAACGTGGGGGGTGCATTTAGAAAACAGGATGTGGTTCAGTACTTCTAGGGATTAAGTAATGTTTAGAACAATGGTGGAAATGGATGGTAAGACTTTAACAATACATTGGGTCCAGGATGTGGAAGGCACTCGGGCCAAGCTGCAGATGCTGCTTTTAATTCAGTAGCCACTGTCTCAAGTGTTCTTCAGTAGGAGCTAGTGGTAAAGAGAACAGCCAACCACTGTTGAATATTTACTGTATGCCTGGCATTTTGCTAAGTTCTTGGCATGCATTATCTCATTTAATTTTCATGATGGTCCCATGAAATAGGTACTGTTATTATCTCCATTTTACAAAATCATGAAACTGAGCTTCGAAAGGTTAATGGTCCCATGGCTCAGTAAGCCAGTACGTGAGAGAGCTGGGATCCAGCCCCTTTATGATTCCAAAGTCTCTAAGTCAGGGACATACTTTCTCTAAAACGAATGCAAATGAAGAAACCAGGATAGAAAGGCTACTGGACTGTTCAGGTGAGAAGCAATGAGGACCTGAAGTGGCAGTGGAGACGGAAAGGAGAAAGTTTAATTTGACTGACATTTTAGAGGAAAAATATTTCAGACTCACTAACGGGCTGCTCAGGAGAGAGGATTGAAAACAAAGGTTTTAAAGTGGGGTGATCAGAATGGCAATATTACAGATAAAGTGTGGAAAGGGGATTCCAGGGACAGTTGAGCTGGATGGGGCCCAGGGGGTGCTCAGGTGAAGATATTCAGGAGGCATGATGGACAGGATGCTAGCAGTCATGTTAAAGATGGAAGCCGCGCTAAGGATGGCAGAAGACAGACGACATCGTGGAAACTGAGCTGCTATCTCAGTTGCATGATATGAAGTCTTCATTTGTCTAAATACTGTAGTTGGGTCTACACCAGCTAAACATACTTCCTTCCTGATAGAGGTAGGTATCATATAGATTTTCACTGAAATAATGGAAAACTTAGTTCTGATTGTCCTAATTGTTTTCATGGGCATCCACAGCTTACGGAAATAAGGTTGAGGATTCTCTATCGTTCCACTGTAGCTCTGCTGCTGCATTCATGGAACTAAGGTGTTTTTTTTTTTCTCGCCTAAAGTACTAATCCAGAAAAATGTTGACATGAAGTAGGTAAGGAGTATAAGAGCAATTCACTCAGTTTGGGCAAAGCAGGAACATTTTCAACTAAAGGGAAATCAGGAGTATTTAAAAGTAAAAGCATCCTCCCTTATTGCGGGGAAGAAAATGTAGGGACAAAAAAAAAATAAAGGGCTTCATATTTAGAAACATGAGAGGTGGTCTTCATATTTTTCTAAAAAGAAGTATCAAAAGAAAGCTATTGCTAACTACATGGTGTGGGATTCTAGGTATTGTAAGGATCAAGGTAAAGACTTGGCAATCGAGTTGGCCACACATCCAAACCCACCCCCAACTGAGAAAGAAGAGTGTAGTGAGCTTCCAGTTGCATTTGAGGGCATGACCCGATTAAGGCAAATTATGGTTCCGTTGTTTAGATGAGATTTAGAGTGGCCTACCTAGTGCTGGGAGCCACCCTGTGACAAACCAGAGAGCATCACAGAGCAACTAGGCTGAAGGCTCTGGTGAGAAGGGCTGGAGCGCTAGGTCTGGTAGGCCTCTAGAAGGGGAGGCCCAGACAGGACAGACGTTACTGTTTTCCTGACTGGCTGCCTTTTACCGATTCTTGTCCTCCTATAATCTATTTTCTTTTTAATATCCAGACTCATCTCCTCACATCAGGAATAAGGTTAAAATTCTGGTTAAATTCTCCAATGGCTTCCTCTTGTGATTCAGAATACAATCCAATGTGCTCCGCCTGAGCTGGCCTCTGTTACTTTCCCTGAATGCTCCTCTGATACAGGCACGTGGGTCTGTTCTTCTTGTACCTTGACATTCCAAATTCACTTCCACCTCCGGGCCTTTGCACGTGCTGTTCCTTTGGCCTGGCTTGCTGGCCCCTAGAGCTTCCAAAGCTTGGCTTCTTTTCTTCACTTCAGAGTCATCGCCCCAGAGAAACCTGCCTTACACACTCCTGGAGTCAGAAGTGGTTTTTTTTTTCTCAAATCTCGGTTCTGCCTCTTAGGGTCATTCTGGCCTTGCCTCAGTGTCTTCCTCTGTAAAAATGAAGTTGCTACTTGTGAGTCGCTGTGAGAATCAAATGAGGTATAGAAAGCACTCTGAACAGTGCCTTTAATGTGCTGTTCTCGTAGTGACCCAAAATATTAGTTATCATCGTTACTATTTAGTGGATTAATCATAACCCTTAAATTATTTCATGTGTCGATATTTTTATTTATTGGCTGTTTACTCACACAAGAATATGGGATTTTATCAGTGTAGAGATCTTGTTTTTCATTTCTCCATCTTGAGTGCTTCTAGCAGTACCAGGCCCATAGTAGTAGGCACCCCCAAAATAAATCAAATAGGGGAGAGGCAAAGGAGAAGCAGGAAGAAGTGACTTTTCAGTAGTCTAAACCTGAATCTTCCACTATTTGTATCACTTTGGTCACTTTTGAGGCCTCAGTTACCTCTTTAGAATACTATAATATGCGTTACAGAGTTTTGTTAATTTTAGAAGGGTACAACACGTGAAAAACTGAAATTATGTATTTAGGCAGCAGGGGGCAGCAGTGCGTCAAAAATCATCTATTAATAGCATTAGCCCAGGTGTCGTCTCATTTCTCTTGAACTGTAAAACTTGAATTTAAATATTCCATCAAGTTATTACATCCTGTGAGATAAGGGAAAAAAACTGATATCCTTAGAGAAACAATAGGTAAACTGTCTTTTATTTCCGTAAAAATGGTGTTTTCAATTCAAGGATCAGGGTAAACTCATTCTTGCCTTCTGATTTCATTTCCAACTGGGAAGCAGTTAGTCATGCGACCCGCAAGAACAGAATTTAAGGGCTGTGACGGTAGTGATATTTCCAGTTCCACTTGGGAGTGTTGGGAATAAAAAGTAAAAGGTAATTTATCTCTAATAATACTATTTAATTCTCAGGCCAACCCTCTGAGCTAGCTATTAAAACACCAAACAGAGAGATTAAGTAATCGGCCTAAGATCATGCAGATGAGATATACAAGTCTAGATAGGAAGCTTTTAACTCATGTCATATTATAAGAAATTGCTTGTTTTAAAACTAAGTGAGGGATGACATGAATTTCTTGCAAATAAATGAAAACCAAGGAGGAAAATACTCCTTTCTAGAAAAATAAGATCATTAAATCAGAGGTTCCATATTCAGTTAAGCCATTTATCTAGCAGACCCCTACAAAGTCACTCAAGATAGTATGGGAGTCCTTTTGAAATACTGAATTCCCACACCATCATCCTGCTTTCGTTTTATGTTTATACTTAGAACATGGTTCAGCTGGCTTTACCTTCACAGGCCCATCATTCTGAGTAATTTCTTAACTAAATCTGTATCTTTCTCTTCTCTGTTCTCAAGCATTCTAGTACCCTCTTTCTTTCCTTTTCCACAACTCAAAAATAATGGTTTACATTTTAACATTTCCATCTAGATACATGCCAATAGAAAAGGACAAACATGCCAAGATGCAGGAAGGGCATACAGAGAGGTTTCAAGAAGCGAGGGAGAAGCAAAGCCAGGCTGTAGAGTTTATCTGGCATGGCAGGGGCCACGTATGTGCATACAGTCAAAGAGAAACACACTGATAGTTATGCATCAACCTATTTGGATTTATGTGAGAAATTTAGCCTATTATTGGGGAACATTCTTTATTCAAAGTCCATCTTAAAATAACAACTGTAATTAAAGTTCCTTTGCATTTTCAAATATAATTATACAATCAGTATAAGCAAGGTTTCCAGAGACATTTATGACCATGAACTTCAAGTGGACCCACAGTGCTGCCTGACTGTTGTACTGTATTGTCTCCCACTCACCTAGAAGATGATTTCACACCATTTCCTGTCTCCTAATAAGCTCTTCCTCCATCCACATTCTCAGCTGATGATCTTGCTACCCAATTTAGTGAAAAAGAGAAGCATTTAGAGGACTTCCACAGACTCTCAGTCCCACATCCACCCACCCACCAAGGTTTTTACCCTTACTACCATCAAACAGAATTGCAACACACCCTTTCCTAGGCAGTCTGATCTCCTCTACCTGGCTGCACATTTTCTTCACTTATGAGCACTTCTCCCTTAATTTACTATATAATTTATTTATGATGTCCATTCTTTAGGGTATTTTTGCCTTTCTTTATATATTCTACTGATATATAAACTCCATGAGGAATTAAATTACTATAGTATGTAGAAATTACTATAGTATGTAGACTGATAAATAATGAGATAACATTAAATGTTTAAAAAAGAGTAGTAAATTCAATCAGAGAGAAAAGGTACCTTGGAATCTGGATAAGGGGTATATGACCTAATAAATTAGTTTGGACAAAAATTGTCCAAAGGTGGGGGCAGCTGGTTAGCTCAGTTGGTTGGAGCGCAGTGCTCATAGCACCAAGGTTGCTGGTTCGATCCCCATATGGGCTACGGAGATGCACACTCCACAACCTGAAACAACTACCATATTTCCCCATGTACAAGATGCACCCTTTTGCCAAAAATTTGGGGTCTAAAAACTGGGTGCGTCTTATACAGTGGTTGTAGATTTTTTTACTTGCATTTCCCGCTAAGGACGAGGCAATATATGAAGACAGTGATTCGTCATCAGACACAAATGAGGACAAGCTAACGGTTGGGAGTTTTGACAGTGATGAGGAGTTGTATGAATTTTATGATGAATAAAACTTGAGTTTAATAACTTTATGTAATACATTTTTTTTCAAATTTCGGGCCCCAAAATTAAGGTGCATCTTCTATATGGGAGCGTCTTCTACATGGGGAAATACGGTACTTGAATTGGAGCTGATGGGTCCTGGAAAAACACACTGTTCCCTAATTAAAAAAAAAAAAGTTGTCTGAGGTGATAGGGCAAAAATGAATAAGGGAACAACCTGTGGTTCACTAGGTTGTAAGAAACGGGATGGGCTTGGGAAGAGCCATTGAAAGGGGCTTGGCTTGTTAACCCGTATTTGGATAGAATTTTCCTAGAAGTAGCACTGAAAAGCCTAAGAATCACCATCTACAGCCCAGATCAGTGACAGAGTAGCTATAGTAGACTGGAGATGATGACAATGGTCTCGTTGGTTGAATGAGTAACTTTTCACACCAGACAAATGTACAAAAAATTGCAGAGGTGATGAAGAAATGAATATTGCGCAAGTTGGGATTAATGAGGATGTGAATTTTCTAATTAACATGATGACTTGATAACCTTTTGTCTCTTTGCAAGCTTAATTTTAATTTTTATCAGAGAAGAAGTAAAGAAGCCAATAGTTAGTTTTCCTGGGCTTCTTATAAAATGTAGTTCTTCCAATCCCTTCCTTTCCTACTCCCCAGAGCCAATTGTGAACTCTTTCTATTCTGACCTGCTCCAGACTGGACTGTAGTTACCTTAGGGAATCGCCCTTTAGGGGATCCCCTTCACCTCTCTCTTATGGATAGCTCTTACTTCCTGGGTTCATAGCTTTCTCCTTGTTTTATTGTTTTATATTCTTGGGTGAGAAAGAGGGTATGGGAGGGAAATTTTTAAAATGCGTGTATCCAAATGGCTTTATTCTACTCTTATATTTATAACTTTAGTAAAACTTTGGTAGGGAATCATTTACCATTAGAATTTTGAAGGCATACCCCACAGTCTTCTAACTTCTAGTATAGACAGGTTCTATACTGTTCTGATTCTTGATCCATTGAATAAATAACGTCCTCCTGAATGAAGATTTGAGGATCTTTTCTCTGTCACCAGTTTTCTAAAGTTTCATGATATATGTCTAGATGTGGGTCTCTTTTTATTCATTGTCCTTCGTGTTGGATCTTTCAGTTTGGAAACTCATATCCTTTAGTTCTAAGAAATCTTCTTGATTTATTTCTCTGACTTTATTATTCTCTCGTATCTCTTTCTGGAGTTCCTGTTTGGATGATGGACTGCCATGACTGGCCTTCTAATTTCCCTATTTATTTTCCTCTTATTTTCATCTTTTTATCTTATTGTTATACTTCTGGAACAACTTCCTTCAAAGATTTTACTGAGTTTTTTTTGTTTATGCAACATACCTTTATTCTCTTCAAGCTTTTACTTAATTTGTTCTTTTTTTGTATCACCCTATTCTGATTTCATGAATATAAAATATTTTATCCTGTTAAGAATATTAATAATGTTATTAGAAGTTTTTATTTTTTTCCTATATATATATATATATTTGTTCCTTCCAAATTTTTTTTGTGTGTGTTTGATCAATGTTTGATCTTTCTTAAATGAAGAGTGCTTAAGTTAAGGAACACATCTCAATAGCTTTCCTGCTTAAGAGTGGGACTATAAAAACTGATTAGCAGCGAGGCTTGTCAGCTACAGCCTTTACTGTAAGACTCTCTGGGGGGGCTGATTCCTAGGAGAATTCTTAATCTCAATAACCTCAGGTCTTTCCTTGTGGGTCAATCTACTTTGTAAACAGGCTTTTTAATCCTATCTTTATTCCTACTTTGTGATATACTCCATACCCCCAGCTGCCTTTTGGGAGTTCTACACTGCAAACCTGGTGCTTCTCAGCTTTCCCCACTGTTAGCCTTCACTTCCTTGGGTCTCTTAAGCCATCTGCTTTCCAGCTTCCAAAATAGTGTTGCTGTTATTTCCTCTTTAAGTATTTTGTCCTTTTGCCCTATGTCACCTTCTTTAAAAAAATCACTTTACTGTCATTTTGGTTGCATATCAGAAAGGAACAGACAGTAATGGTTATATTCAATCTTCCATTTCGAACTGGAAGTCTCGCTTCTAGTCATGATTTTAAGATGTTTGAAATGCTTAGAATAATTTACTACACTTATAGATTGGTTTAATTACTTTTATAGGAGTTAAGTGCATAGAAAGTATTGGCTTGTTACATTTTAAGTCTGCCCCATTACACATTTACAGTGTTTGTTAAAAATCACATAAAAATCACAATTTGTTAAAAATCACTTGCAAGTGTAGTTTGAAATGTTTAAAGAAGTTTATTTAACTAGGTTTGTAAATGAAGGTAAATTTCAGCGGATCTTAATCTGTTAAATTTACGAGTTTAATGAAATCAAGTAACAATATTTTTATACAAAAATACCTGAACTTGTGAGTTATGCTTAAATCTTAAGGAAAAACTATGCTTTCTAATTAATATTCAATTTATAAAAGTTATGTATTTAAACACAAATAGCTTTAAATAGTCTTTTTCACAAAAGAAAACCCTTCATCCCAACTAAAAACCTAACTGATAATCATAAAATAAAAAAAATAAAAATAAAAGCCTAACTGATGGACCTGGAGAACATTATGTTAAGAGAAAGAAGCTAAATACAGAAAAATAAACACTACATGATTCCACTTAATATATGAGGAATCTAAAATAGTCAAATTCATAGTAGCAGAGAATAGAATGGTCATTGCCATGGGCTGGGAGGTGTGGGGAGAGAGGGAAGAATCTGTCAAAGAGTACTAAGTTTCAGTTATATAAAAACGAGTAAGTCTTAGAGGTCTATTTGTCAACATAATTCCTGTAGTTAACAATAGTGTATTGTATACTAAAAAGTTTTATAAGAGTATAGGCCTTACGTGTGTTCTTATTACAAACAATAAGTTAAAAGTGTGGGAGAAAACTTTTGGAGGTGATGGATGTTTAATCAATTGTGGTGATGGTTTCATGGGTACATATTATCTCCAAGCTCATTAAGCTGCATGCATGTAAATATATACAGCTTTTTGTATGTCAATCATACCTCAATAAAGTGCTTTTTTAAAATCTGATGGAAATAATTTTTTAAAAAATAGCATAACTACATCACGTCATATAAGAGCTATGGACGTGGAACTGTGTTTCACTTTTGGCTGAGAAACCCAAGGCTGCAAACTGTGAAGTAGGTACCAAATATCTCCACATCCTAAAAGGGATGCTAAGAGACTGTACCACTGGCCAGCATTCGCCCTTCACATACCTAAAAGGTATACAACAGTTGAACTGGGAGATGCCAAGAGAAAATTTCTTTGGAGAAAGTGGTCAGTATTTCGTGCTTCCACCCCTTCCTCATATAGTTTGGGGAGAAGGACAACGAAAGCTTCCTCCTCATTTCAGGCCAAGTGAGAGTTGTCAACAGGACTAGTCAGAGGACCTGGCTGCAGCCAGCTGGTCAAAAAAAGGATGAGGAGGCCGTGTAGGCGTTGAGGTTCACTTCACCCAATGGCACACAGCAAGGCGGCCTATGTTCTAGAAACCAGATGCCTTGGAGGTCACCACTATGATGCTGTGGTAGCTAATTCCCTGGAATGGTTTGAAAAGTCTCATGCCAAAGGAACACCTAAGAATGAAAGGAAGGCCTAGAAGACATCTGAGGGGCCAGTGGTTTGGAGTCATTGCATGTAGTTAGCCATCCTCTGGCGTATTCTATAGAACTCCATAGCAGAAGTACTTCTACTCTCTGAAACAAGTATTGTAATAAAACAAGTCAACTAGCTTGTTGGCTCTGTTATTAGTGTCCACCAGAAAATGGTGCACCCTTGTGATTTCACTGGCCAAATACTTTTCTACACTAGAAAGAAATAAAATACTGGACATTACGTATCATCTTCAACCAGTACTAAGAGGCCCCAGGAAAGTCAAAGGTCTCTATTTTTCTCTCTTCTATCCCAATTTGCCTCTAAGAAATATCCTACTCGTTTCATGGCCACTAAGTCCATGAACTTTTCCGAAGTCTCATGCATTACAGTGATTCCTTCATAGCATAAGCCTGCTGGTCACGTAATAAGCTTTAGCAGTTAATTTCTAAAACTAGGAAATACAACACTTTTGTTGCTTCACACATTTTTTCCCTCTATAAATGTGGTGCTTTCCCTCTAATTTTGTTATTATTAAGCTTTATTCATAAACTCAATAAGGAGTTTGGCTCTTTAAATTAGCAAAGGCTAAGTTGAAATGTAAGAGATCTCTATTTTTATTTAAAAATAAAAGTATTCTCCTCCATTGTTGAATATTCACCACCAAGAAGAAATTATAGTAATTTCTACAATGGAATTAACATTTCTGTTTTGATAGATATGTCCACAGATTTTGTATTCTAGATAACCATAACACCAAATAAATATGAGAAAGAAAATTTCATTGTCCCCAGGTTTGCTATTTTTAGATGTCACACAGAACAAATGCCTTTTGTTTAGCTTATAATACTAAGCTAAACATAAGAGTAACTTTTATTCTTATATACCCATATAATCTTGTCGTACCTACTAGGTCTTTATTAATTTTATTTATCTCAAGTGAGCTACCCTGAGTTTTGACCAGTATTTGTTTTTTTCTATACATTTTATGTCTTGCTGTCAAGCTCATCAATAATTTTTATAAGTTATCTGATAGCATTAGAAAATTTATTAGTCACTGCCCAGAAAATGTCAACTTTTCTGATTTTTTTGCATACTAGCAATTCTTTTGAGAATCTAAATATTGTTGTCTTATAGTAACTAAACATGATATCAAATGTTATTCATTTGTTCTCATGTTTAGAGTGAAAAAAATTGCTTCTAGAAGTTTCTACTAATGCAATGAGAAATAAAAAAAGAAATATCAAACAATAGTAACAGAAATAAGGTAAATGGTTTAAAGACTATTTTTTAAAAACTTATACCACAGAAGCAAAATATTACAGACAGCTAACATAACTAAAGCTCTTAAAGTTGAAGGATGACAATTTCTGGTGCTTACTCCATAGACAGGCCACTATATAAATATCCAAATCCACTATTACTTGCATAAGATTCTACCATTTAGTTAATTTCCATGTTTCAGTAGCAGGACTCTGTTTTTTCCAACTAATGACTGACATATCAAGTAAGCGAGGGAAAAAAAATAGAAAGGCATGATTTCAGAAACTTACTTCTCAACTTCATGGATACGGGACATATTTCCTCGTAATTCAGCCTTCTGCAACAGCGGGTTGGTGAGTTCTCTTTCAAACATCCTTTCTATTTCGGTGGGTTTATTTCCATCCTGAATTCTAAATCTTTAAGTACAGAGTGTCTTTGAATAGCACCATTTTTTTTCTCCATCTTTAGCAGACTGTTTAAGTGAGAAGTCTACCCCTTCCCACTTGTCTCACTCTGACAAATTTTAAGAAGCTTTTAGAGCTGGATGAGGCAGTGGCAGCCAAAAGAATGAAGAAACAAACATGTGTTTTAGGTTCAAAAGAGCAAGTTATTCATTTACTCAAGGAATGTTCAGGGGAAGTATTCAGCTTCTGAAATTAAACATTAAGAGGACTGGAGAACATTTCAATATGTTGCTCCCCATATTGTTCCTTACAAGTATTAGCTTCACTAATATGACATTTTCTGAAATCAGGTATATATTGTGTCATCAAAAAAAGTAAAATACATTTTACAGCAAAAAACATGTTTTGGTGAGGATGTGGATAAATTAGAACCCTAGTGCACTGCCGGTAGGACTGTCAAATGGTGCAACCACTACTAAAAACAATATGGAGCTTTCTCAGACAATTAAAAATAAAACTACTACAGGACTCAGCAATACTACTTCTGGATATATATCCAAAAGAATTGAAAGCAGGGTCTGAAGCGGTACTGACACACCCATATTCATAACAGCACTATTCACACCAGCCAAGAGGCGGAAGCAACTTCAATGCCCATAAATGGATGAATGGGTAAATAAAATGTGGTATATATTGGGTTGTTGGAAAAGTCATGACACATTTTTGCAATGAAAAACATAGAAAAAATATGTGATGACTTTTCCGAGAACCCAATACATACAATGGGATATTATTCGGCATTGAAAAGGAAATCCTGTCATATGCGACAATATGGATGAACATTGAGAACTTTGTGCTAAGTGAAATAAACCAATCGCAAAAAGACAAACATTGTATGATTCTAGTTATACAAACTACCTAAAGTAGTCAAATTCATAGAAATAGAAAATAGAATAGTGGTTACCAAGGGCTACAGGATAGGAGAAATGGGGAAGAAGAAATGAGTATAGTTTCAGATATGCAAGATAAAAAAGTTCTGACTCTCTGTTTCACAACAATGTGAATATACTTAACACTACTTAACTAACTGTACACTTAAAAATGATTAAGATGGTGAAGAAATATATATAATGTTTGAAAGGATCTTTACTAAAATTATTCTCTGCCTATCATTCTGTGTATTTAAATTCACAGCTGCCAGTCAGTCATAAACAGGAAGAGAATGATTGATGGTCATCAGTATAATGATGAATACGCCATGAATAACGACTTTACACAGCGAGCTGGAAGTTTGTGGTCAGTCAGAATGCAGACACTTCTGTGAGCCTAGGAAGATAACAACATTTGATCTGCTGCCACAAGACTAGTGAAACATTTTTGGAATTCTAACCAATCATTACTACCCCAAATTTCACTGAATTGAAGAAATGAACAGCTCAGAAAGGCTAAACTATATTAAATCAAGAACATACATTATCGGGGTGATCACTCCATAAGTTACATAAATGTCTAATCACTATGTAGTATACCTGAAATGAATATAATATTGTATGTCAACTATAATTGAAAAAACATTTTAATTAAAAAAAAATAACACACAGCACCGTGACTAAGAATATGGGCTCAGAACTCAGCTTATCTGAGTTTGAATCCTGACTTCCCTATTTAGAGACTGTGTGACTTTGGACAAATTATCTAACCTTTCTTAAGCTTTAAGCTTCCTTTCTCTCAGCTTTATACTGAAAAATTGTAAATACTTTGTGGAGCAGTATATCAGATAAATGCTTACTGTATTGCCAGGCACATAATCAACACTTAAATCTTGGATATCGTTATAACTATTTTTTTTTCCTTTTTAAAGAGATATTTGAAGCTAGAGGTTTTTCTCTCAATATTTTGAATAGGAAAATAAATCAAACTGTTTTAGTGAGTCTCTAAAATCCAGCTTTATAATTACTTTGATTTTGTAAAATACTTGATTACTTCAAATTAAGGTATTAAACATTCAAGAATTAATGGTTTTAATTTTTTACCACTGTTACTTTCAAACTATTTGACATCTTGTGAAGTAGCAAGAGAATGTTGGCGTTACCTTGAGGTAATAGAAAGAACACAAAATTTGGAGTAGTGATATGAAGCGTTGGTATGATATTGACAACAAGCTATGTTACATTGGACACATATGGAAGCTTTACATCTTTGAGTCAGTCTCCTCATATGGAAAATTAGATTAATTTCTATTAAAGCCTTGAAAGTAAGTTAAACGTGATCAATAGTAATCATGCTTAGGAAAAAACTGTAAACCCTAACACTATGCAAATGTAAGTCATAAGTTCTTTGGAGTTATTTGATAATTAAAATGTCTGATTAGATTAAGAATGTATATACATATATAATTACATATGTATAATAAGCTGACATATATTATTAGTAACTGTTTATTGCAGAGTCATTATCTTGGGCAAACAATTGTTAGTCAATTATGTGCAGATTTGCTTCATGGGTGAAAATATTATCTTTGTCTCATACATGGACCCAAACTGTAAACTCAGTTAGACTCTTTTTTTTTTTTTCTTTTAAAGATTTTATTGGGGAATTGGGGAAGGGGACCAGCCAAGCTGTTGTTCTTCAGTCTTCGCTGTGGAGGGCGCCAGTCGCCATCTGGCTGCCCATCGGCAGCGCGTGGCCTCTAAGCTCCAGGTGCTGTGTTACAATCTTAGTTGCGGGTGGGCGTAGCCACCATCCCATGCGGGAGTTGAACCAGCAGCCTTGTTGTTAAGAGCGCACGCTCTATCCACTGAGCCATTTGAGCAGCAGTTCAGCTCAACGTGCCGAGTTCAGTCTTAGTTGCAGGCGGGCATAGCCCACCATCGAACAGGCAATCTTTTTGTTATACCAGCTGAGCCATCCTGCCACCTGTTGGCAGCTCAGCAGCAGCTCAGCTTGGGCGCAGTGTCACTGGCCCATGTGGGAATCGAACCGGTGGCCCTGTTGCTCAGAGCTCGTGCTCATAAGCCAACTCTTAACCAACTGAGCCACTCGGCCGGCCCTCAGGTAGACTCTTCATTGCTTACCCCAGCCACTTGGGTTTGAAACAGGCTGTTCCATGATTTCCATTCTGCTCAGTGCTTCTTCCAGGTGCCTATAATTTTGGGCCTTTCAAATACAGTCTGAAATAGGATTCTAAATGATTTGATTAATAGTGATGTTTCTCCCTTTTTCATTTATGGTAACAGAAGCTACATAAAGATGGAGGGTTCGACAGTTGTATAAGAGAAGCTACGTCTACTTAATAATTCTCCGATAATGATTCACAAGTCAGCAAAATAGTCATTTAGACCTGATATTCAATTTTACATGATCAACAAAGTCATCAAGAATCATAATTGAGAGATGATCAAAACAACGGCTAATATATGACTGACTTTTGTGTGCTGGACCCTTCTAAGCAATTTACATACTTTATTTAACTTAATCTTTACAATAATTTTGAGGCAATATGTTCTATTCATATTATACTTAAGAACACTGATGTTCAGACGGATAAAAGTTGCCTAAAGTCACACAACCAGTGAATGATTGAACCAAGACTGGACCACAGTCCATCTGACTCCAGACTCAGCTAACGCATGCACAAGGCTTTAAAACATTCTTCCCTGAATACTCAGAGATAACTTGAGATGAAAAAATAAGTCACCTGCTCCTCCCACCTTGGCTTAGATTTTCCTGCTTACTTTTACTTAGCTAGAGGCTGGCAGGCCTGGAAAGCAGCAAGGCTAGGACTAACTAACCTCAGGTAAGATGACAGGACACACAGGAGAACCAGAAGTTTAAGGAGCTTCCCGTGCCAAGGAACCGCCATTATTGGATGTCAGACAGGAAGGGGTGGGTTTCAAGTAGTCACTGTATAACTAGCCACAGCCATAAATAGGGAATTACAACAAAAGCCAAACAGTAAGCCAGGAATGTGGTCTGGGGCAAGCCAGAAACCCAGTCAGCTCAAAAATTCTGGAATCAAAATAGTCATGGCTAGAAACAAGCAAAGGAGGAGGGAGTCAAACATTTCAGGAGCTATGAGAGGTCACTCTTAGTCAGCAGTTTATTTATGGCATTTATTTCAGGAGGGTTTGGTATATTTTCTTTCTATGCAAGAAAAAGGTTGAGAAGATTCTCTAGGTGGTAACTCAGGTCAGAGGTGCTACTACAGTAGTGATTGAGTGGAGACGACAGCAGGAATGGGGTAGTCAATGGGAAGCCTGGGACAAATTTGCTGATAAAAACAATGCTAACACCATGTAATGACCTGTGAGCTGATGAATATGTAATCAGGGGCTCTAAGTATTTTGGCAACTAATAAATTTACTACTCAGAGTCCAGAATGCAAATGAGATGATGTAATTAATCTATTTTACAAATTAACAATTGATCTATTCAATAATCACATTAAATTTGTTTATTCTTCCTGTCTCCACATTTTTACAACTACATACACACACACACACACACACACATACACACACACATGCACACAGAGTATATATAGTAATTTTTTTAAAAAAACTTTTTTAAATTGGGGAATTGGGGGAGGGAACAGCGTTGGGGAATTGGGGAAGGGGAACAGACAAGTTGCTGTCCTTTTGTTCTT
>NW_017732494.1:4630-12559 GCF_001890085.2 Hipposideros armiger | reverse complement strand
GCTTCACTGGCCCATGTTGGTATTATCATTGTGCTCTTCCCAGGTAAGGCATTCGCTCAATGGCCATTGGATGGCCACTCACCGTGGCTCACGGCAGCTCATGTCAGCTGCCAGCTGCTCACGCTGGCTGCCGGACACTTGTGGTAGATTACGGCAGCCACTGAAGCCCCACTGCAGCCTATGCCATCACAGGAGACTCATAGCAGCCCAGCTCCAGGTTGAGCTGTTGTTTACCATCTTAGCTGTAGAGGGCGCAGCATCACTGGCCCTCATGTGGGATTTGAACCAGGGCCCTGCTGCTCAGAGCTGGCATCCCAAGCCAACTCTTAACCAATGCACCACTCAGCCAGGCCTACGTAGTAAAATTTTAATTTCTTAAGATGTTGATAAGGAAGTTATGTGGGTGTATGAGAAGAACTGACTATGATTTGTATCCCCGAACCACATAGGACTATGTTGTTCTCATTTTAACTCATTTCTTTGCAGAGTAAATAAAGTTCAGATACCTTCTATCAGAGTTATCATAAATGTATGTATTCATATCAGCTGCTAACATTAACTATTAGGAAAATTATTTCTATCAATATAAGTATTTCTGCTTTAGGAATTTATGTTGTACCAGTCAGTGCAGCCAGGAGACACAATAGAATTATAAAGAATAGTTTAGGTACAAAGTTGATAACACTAAGTTATCACAAAAATAGCAAATGCAAGAAGCATATACTAACTCCACAGCTGGGGAGCAAAAGGAAGTGGTTGGAATGATTACAGGATAAGAACTTAGAGAAGACTTGATGCTGGAATGAACCCTGGTTGCCAAAGCTAGGAAGGGTAACAAGATAGATTCTGATAGGAATGGTAAGCTGGCGGGAAGGAGTTCTTCTCTCTCTTCCCTATGGTGCCTGCCATGGGAAGAGCCTCCGGAGCACCTGGCAACAACGCAGAGACTGGGTTGCCATAGAGCCAGGCCCAGCGTCACAAAGCTGAGATGAGAAGGGTGGGTTTGGATCTGAGAGACAATAACTTAAAAATTGGCACATGTAGAAATATGCTCAAGGTAACTTATCACTTAATAAAGGAAATCATGTGTGTGCACTTTAATTGTTCATGTGATTAATATAGAAAATCTGCAGATGATTAATTTCAAACTAATATTTAAGGGTATATTTCATACATTTAACACTTTTCTGGAAAATACCATGAAGAATTCTAAGCAAAAGTAGTTACAAGTTACTCTCCCAAAATACAAAGAAAAATAACTTATGCTGAAGAACTGCTGCACAAACAATTCACATCAACATTCCACTCCTACATGCAAGATGAGTATATATAATAAAATGTGAAACACTTTTTTGATTTAAATTGTTGAAGCTCTACTGGTCTGAAATGCAATTTTAATTCTCAAAATATCTGCAGTGTTACTTATAAAGCATGATCATTCTGTCCAAATATATAATTACGCTTGACTTAAGAATTTTATTTCTAATGTCATAATGTATGATCGATCATTATGATCATTACTTTACACAACAAATAACCTAAATAGCATCTGAGAGACATCCCCAAAAGATTACTGCCTAAATATCAATTTTTTTAAATTATGTGTTTTACATCTCAGCAGGTTACCATTTTATATTTTACAAATACTACATGTTTATTTTTACTCTGGATAAAAATCTTTGAAAACTGATTATAATTTTCCCAGGTCTTCTGCAATAGAGTCTGTGGAACCAAATTTGATCTTTTCCTATTAACTTGGCTACTATTATAAGCACAAATTATTGTATAATTCCATATGCTACCAATATGTTCAAGAATAATTTCTATTCTTAAAATTTCCAGGATATTATTTAAAATAACATAACTTTAACTCTATTTATTAGCATAGTACATATACATATTTTAGAAAATTTAGAAGATACAGAAAAAGGTAGAGAAAATACCTTAGCATCCCAAACAAATCGTAGTTAATATTTTTGTGCATTTATTTCCAAGATGTCTCTTTTCCATTTTTGAAGTCATATCTGTGATCAATTTCTATGTTCAAAGTTATAGCCTGCTTTTTACTTAATATAAATGGTATTTTTCTGTGATATTAAACTCCTTGTAAAATAATATATAAGGACTTCTTTATATTCTTTGAATAGATGAGCCACAATTTAATGAAACACTAGTGTTATAAAATATGTCACAATTTTTAAAAACAGAATTTCAGGTTGTTGTTGCTTGTGTGTGTGTTATAAACACCACCAAATCTCTCCCTCAGTTTTTGTCGGTCTCTCAGCTATCATTATTTGTTGTTGATGCATCTACTGCTCTTTTCTAATTTTAATCTGCGATGTACTTGCAAATCATATAATCAAATGTGTTAGGATTTTATCTAAATTCAGAGTTAATTCGCTTTGAAATGAGAATCTGAAGTCGCCCCTCTTAGAAAATTGCATGAGCTTTGGCACATAAATGAGGCAACATTTTGTTTAGCAGTTCAATACCCACTCTTAAAAAAAAATTCTTGAAGATGCTTGGTTGAATCAAATTGGTTGGTCTCATTCAATGTAGATGTCATTAAATAAGATATACATTTACTTTGTACCTGCTTTAGTTACTAACACAGTTGGGCATCTGATAGTTCATATTTGCAGAAAAACAAGGGATGAATAAATAATCAAAATAACAGAATTTAATGTAGTGGCGAAAACATTGCTGGTGCATGTGAAGATATACTCAGGCTCATCCGTCATCAAGGGCCTGTGAATGTCCTTTTTCACATAATAAAGTGAGATGAATTGATTTAATTACAGTAATGCTAGTGATGGTGATGTGAGACGGAGAACTGGTAGGAGAAATTTTCACAGTCCTTTGTGGAAAGTAATTTTGCAATATAGACCTAGAGTCTTGAAAATGTCCTTACTCTTTGATTCAATTTTATTTTAAGATTATATTCAATAATTCAAAATGCTGACAAAAATTTATGAACAATGACGCTTATAGTAGCATTATTATTACCAACAGAGACTGGAAACTCTAATATATGTGATGTTGGCAAGATGTTGAATAAAATTCTGGTATTGCTACAGGTTAATGCAAACATTAAAAGTGATATTTAGAATCACATTTCAATAAGGTGGGAAAAATGTACATTATCAAGTTAAAAAATGCAAAACTGTGTCCAATTATGTAAATATAAAAGTCTCATGGTGAAAAGCCGTAAAGAACACACACCAAACTCGTAGCAATGCTATCTCTGACTACAGGAATTATGGTTGATTGTGAGCATCTTTTTATTTTTCTGTATTTTCCAAACTTTCAAAAATGTGCATTTTAAAAATCAGAAACAAATAATACATGTTATAACTGTCATAAATGCAGGATTCGATAACACATGGTAACTGCAGTAGAAATGTTGTTTCCATGTAGAAGAATCTAAATTCTGTCCATGACAGTTCACATTCAGACAACCTGGTACATTAATTGGGAGAGCTGGAAAGGTGCACCTTATCTTTGGGGGATAGGAAGTTAAGTAGTCTCCTTTCTTTATTTTTATTTTATTTTTCTTAAAGATTTTATTGGGGAGTTGGGGGAGGGGAAAGGCGTTGGGGAATCGGGGAAGGGGAACAGACAAGTCGCTGTCCTTTTGTTCTTCAGTCTAGTTGTGGAGGACGTTGCTTCACTGGCCCATGTTGGTATTATCATTGTGCTCTTCCCGGATGAGGCAGATCAGTCGCCGGCCTCTGGACGGCTGCTCACAGCGGCTCACGGCAGCTCACACCCGCTGCTAGCTGCTCACCTTGGCTGCTGGCCACACATGGTAGCTTATGGCAGCCCGCTGCAGCAGGGGCTGCAGCCTATGCCGCCGCCGGCGACTCACAGCAGCCCAGCTCCAGGTCGAACTGTTGTTCAGCATCTTAGCTGTAGAGGGCACAGAGTCACTGGCCCTAATGTGGGATCCAAACCGGGGCTCTGCTGCTCAGAGCTGGCATCCCAAGCCAGCTCCTAACCAACACGCCACTCGGCCAGCCCCAGCAGTCTCTTTTCTTTAAAGGCTCAGTGCCAGAGCCTGCTCCTTTTCCTTAATAACTGTACTCATCTTCTATAGAGATAGAAGGTTTAACTGGGCTGTCCCTCAAAAGATGTTATCCCCCAGCCTTCCTTGATTCTAGTTGTGGCCATGAGGCTGGTTTTTGGCCAATGAGAAATGAACAAAGCACTGACTTTTGGGTCATACTCCTACAAGGAAAGCTCTATGCCCATCCTTCCTTTCCCCCTCTTTCACTAGCTGAAATGCAGATGTTGGAGTGAACTCTAGAGAAGGCTTTTTAAGCCGAGAGATGGGAGCTGAATATGAATGATGCCAGAGGAACTAGGAGTCTCTACCCTTGACATTGAAAAACCTGCCCTGGACTGCTTATCCTTGGATTGCTATATGGGACAAAAATAAAATCTTTTGGCCTTTATGATAGCAGCCAAATTAGTACGCTAATATACTAATTTGTGAACATACTGCTGCTTCGATCTGGCAGAAGCAGCTGCATTTGGTTGATTACTTTTAGAAGATTAGTTCATCATTAATTACACCAAGACTAAAATCACTATACTTAGTAGTCGTTCCCTAACATTTAAATAACTGATCTTAAATAATCCATTCTATAGGCCAATTAATATAGCTATTTGAGGGTGCAGACTGCCATGCCACTTGAAACCAAACATCCCAGAAGCCCTCTCAGCTTCATCTAAGGATGGATGTCCTTTTTTTTTTATTAGTAAAAATCACTCATTATATGTCATATGTATGGCTCAGACTCAGTTGTTGGAGAAAATGCAAAGCATTTATGAGGTTAATGTCGGGAGGACTTTCAGGCCACATGACTTCCGACATCAGGGCTGAAATGAGAGTCAGGATCTCAACCATTCACAGTAGAATGTCAGGTACTTCAGGTTGCACATCTGAAGCATGAAAAGGCCTTTACCTACAGTCCCTTCTTAGAGACCTACATCATGAATGGACCGCAACAGAGTACTGCTTAAGCATTTAAAATGGCTCTCTTTGAAAGACTACTGGATACATCAGGAGTCTATTCTGATTCTCCAAATCATGTCTCCCATTAAACTAAGACATCAGAAAACCAATTGTGTATCTAAAAAGTTAGTATTTCACTGGTGCTTCTGATCTAGTCTAGCACAATTATTACCAAACACATTGTTAAACAGCATCTTTCTTTTTTCAGACAATACCCAATTCAATTAACTCTTCCTTGAATTTAATTTCTGGAAATATAAGATAAACTTCAAGCTTACTTTTATTTTTAATCAATTACACACACACACACGCCTATAAAACCAAATATTTCTCATTTAGTTGTAGCTACTTTGGTGGATATCTGCCCTTTTGGCCTACCAGCATAGATTTTTCTTACTCTTGATAACAGCATCCCCATTTGTGCACTGGTTCCAACCCTGACCATGTGCTGCTTGAAGGGTGACTGGCTGGGCCTCTCAATTAAAAGCAGAATACATGGCTTGGGCCTAAGTTAATGGACATAATCCCATATCTCCAGCCACACTTATTAAGATAAAGGTGGGTAAGTAGATTTATTTAGACCAAATGTCAGGATTTTTGTTTCAGAATGAAAAAATGTACTCTTATTTGCTGAATATGAATGAGATAGCATGTATGCAATACAGACTCTTAAACATTCACAGTAGTTACTTTAGATCAGACATCTTAATTTTAAAGAAATCTATATGTGAACAAGGGAGACATCTCGGGACCATGAGGTAGGAAGTGTGCACAGAATGAAGTTTACAACTAAAGAAGCACAGTCAAGAAATGGAGAAAGCATGAAAATGGACCCTTCCCACATCATTAAGTAGACAGATCAAGCCTGATCTCAAGTCCGCTTACAGTCATATATGCCCATGAATTACTTTTATAGTTTAATTCTATTTGAGATAGGTTTGCTGTTGTTTGCAAGCAAAAGCATCCCGATAGCAAGGAATTGAGACAAATTCAGAGCTAACTCCAACACTAATTTTAACTGACATTCCTGATAATGCCAATCCCCTCAATTCATGATGGTCCTTCATTTTTTAACTTATACAATTTTACAGTATGTTTACTTTCATGAACCTCTGCAAACCCTTCTCATGTTGCGTGGAAAGGTGGTAGAAAAAAAATCTACATTAATCCCCTGCCTACTTTGAGTCAGGCATTTAATGTACACTATCTTATTTAATTCTCAAAACTAAGAAGATAGGGTCTCCACTAAAGATACAGAAAATGAGGTTCGGAGAAGATAAAATCTCTCAGGTCACACAGCGGTTAATCCAGCTGCTGGGACTTTAGTCTTTTTCCATTACTAGATTGCTTCAGATGAGTAATACATTCTAAACAAATAAAAACAGGTCAATGGAGATATCATTTAATATGTGAGTTTTTGAAACATGCATCACTGTTTGCCTCTACAAATTTGTCTAACATTTTAAGAAACAAAATTTTGCTTTGGGAAAACTGAGACTTTTCAGAGCATTTAGAGATAACTTCATTGTCTCTGAAATTAGGCAGAAGCACTGACTTAAAATGAGAAAAACATGAATGAGTTAATTTGAACAGTCTAACAATAGTAACTGTTTTCCCCCCATCTTTATCCTCAGTAGGCATTGCATGTTTCAAATGACCCTTTATCGAAAAGCTACTTTCAGATTTCTTTCCCATCTGTCTAAGCTAGCCAGAGTCCCACAGTTCACATCTACTCTATGGTTAACATGATTCTTGGCCATTCTCCTGCTCTCCTGTTGTAATTTATCCTTTGATTTTTGGGGCAACGTTCTTTTCCATAATAACTTCCTTTTCCTGCAGGTGGAGACAAGCTTTTTTGTCTACTTTTATGTCATCTCATTCTAATACGCACTCAAGTTCAAGTTTCCCATATATTCTCTCAACATCCTGTTTAACACTTCTTTTTAAATTCTCACTCCCCTCCTTCTAAATCTCCACACTGTCACCCAGCCTCTTTGCTAACTGCTCATGTTGGCAACGGGGCCTCTTTGAAGTACTTAAAACGCAAAAGGGTGTCTACAGCTCTTGGTAATCATTAATTGATTACATCAAATTGAGCTCTATGCAATATAGAAAGTACAAGGCCATTGGCTCTGGACTTCTAGGGCTATGTATTCTAGAAGAATCTTAAAAGAGGAAGGGGGGTTAAACTCAAATCAAACCACCAAATCGCACCATGGCATGTACTGACAAGAATGCAGTGAAAACCAAAATATTAATTCTAAAAAAAATATATGCACCCTTATGTTTATTGCAGCACTATTCACAATAGTCAAGATATGGAAACAACCAAAATGCCCATCAATAGATGATTAGATAAAGAAACTGTGGTACATTTATACAATGGAGTATTACTTGGCCATAAAAAAGAATAAAATCTTATCATTTGCAACAATATGGGTGGACCTAAAGAATATGATGCTAAGTGAAATATGTCAGACTGAGAAAGACAAATACTACATGATCTCATTATATGTGGAACCTAAAGAACAGAATAAACGAGCAAACAAAACAGAAATAGGCTCAGAGATACAGAGAAAAACCTGATGTTTGCTAGATGGGAGCGGGGTTGGCAGATGGGGGCGAAGATGAAGGGATTAGAAAGTAAAAATTGGTAGCCACAATATAGTCACAGGGATATGAAATACAGTATGGGGAATATAGTCAATAATGTTGTAAAGATCATGTAAGGTGCCAGATGGGTACTGGACTTACCGGGGGATCACTTCATAGACTGTGTAGATGCCTGACCACTGTGTTGTGCAACTGAAGCTGAAGCTGAATAATATTGAATGTCAACTATAATTAAAAATATATATAGTCATGGGATGTAAAGTACAGCATAGGGAGTATAGTCAACGGTATAGTAACAG
>NW_017732494.1:0-4474 GCF_001890085.2 Hipposideros armiger | reverse complement strand
AAGCATTTGCACCTAGAGATATAAATAATAATCTATTTACCTTGGAAAAACAGCTCCCACACAGATATTTCACATTTTATACCATAAAGGGAGAACCCTGAACAGGCTACAAAATTTTCACAAGGTTTTACAGTGTTTCTGGGTTTCGTAACAGTTTGGGATTAATTTAAACGGGCACTGTCAAACTATCCAAATATAAAATATGATTTACTGGAAATGATTTCAATGTGGAATGGTAGAATGTCAAAGTGAGAGTACTGACGTGAATGTCAATGAAATATTTACAGGAACTTTCCTTCATTGCTCCTACATTAACCAAATTAGTGAAACAAACAAGACAGAACTCTCTTTAAACTGTTTTATCAACACTTTATCCTTGCGGGGTTATAGGATTTTGTATCTCAGAAAAAGAGTTTAGAAAGGTGTCCCAGGCTGGTAACATAGCATGCAGAAATGGATATTATTCTCAACATTTAGCATGCAATATTTTGCATATATTTAAAAACTGGTTTTTAAACATTTTTCAATATAATACCTAATATTTATGAGACAGCAAGGAAATGGTCAATCTCTGTTGGCTGGGTTGTGAATTGACATCATCTTTTGGAGAGCAATCTTGCAATGTGGAATAATACTCTAAATTGTGAGTAGATTACTAGAACTAGGCAATTCCACTTTTAAGAATTTATCCTAACTAAGTCATAATGAAGAAGAAAGCCATAGGTTTATTTGTATGGTTGTTGATTAAAAAACTGTTACAGGCAAAAGTGAACAAAGTTCAAACATGAAACATGTCAAATCCAATAAGAGTGAATCAACTGAATAAGTTGTGATATATCTATACTATAGAATACTATATAATCACTGAAAATGATGCTGCAGAATCATATTTATTGGCCCAAAAAGATTATAAGCTATAGTAGGTTCAAGATATTGAGTATGTACTCTGTGATCAGCATGTTCTAGGTGCTGAGAAATAGTACTGAACAAATCAAAGCCCATCCCTAGCCCTTGCAGAGCTCATATACTGGTTGATAACTCATTATGTTAATATGCATACACAGTTTACATGTCGTTAGAAAACCTGGGAAATTATATAAAGTAGTTCTCTGGATAGTGTGCTTATGCTTTATTTCTTCTATTTATTTATATTTTCTAGTATTTTATATAATGGACAAATAGTCATGTTATTTTTAATCAAAAATTTGGGATAAACAATAGTCAGCAATAACAAAAAAATGGTGAAAAGTTGCAACGAGGAAAGGTTTCCTATAACATAGGAAGCATGCCACTTTCTCATGATCCGAGGGTGCCAAAACAATGTAGACAAGTGGACACTTTGGTCAACGTTGCTGAAGCGATAGTTCTCCGTAATCAGAAGTGTCTGGGTGCTGATGGTAACCACTCTGTGCACCTCTTGTAACTGCAGAAGTCAAACACGACTTGTATTCATCTTTTGTTATCGGCATATATTGAGTATAACAATTTTAATACAATTTTTTTTTCTTAAAATATGTATACATTTTTTTTGGCACCCTCTCTATTTCATTTACAAAAAATAAGGCCAATGTTAGACTTCAAAGACAAAAAGAAAAAGAAATGTCAGGCAAGACAACTGTTTTCAATAGAGGCCATCATTCTTTTCACCAAGACAACTCAGGAGGAAAAAAAATGATCTTTCAGGTTTTATCTGCTGTGGTTCTATTTTTTAACATCCCTTTAGGATGGTGTTCAGAATTATAACTTTTTCTGTAGGGACCAGCGGCCACAAGAATTCTTTAAAAAGACAGATTTTAGATTTTTTAAATGATACATGATGGGAAAAGAAATACAATTTAATGAGTGCCTAGCGAGTTATAAACGAACAATTCTGTACTTGGGAGTTTAAAATACTTTCTTATCCTAATTCCACAAGGTAGGTATTCTCCATTTGTTACAAATGACGAATCTCGGAAAAGGTATCTTGTTCATGTTCTCACAGCTAGGAAGTGAAGATACAAGATTTTAATTCATTCTGGGTCCAAAATCAGTCCTTCTTTCATTAACTTGGTAAGCAGGGCAGAAGAAAACAAGATAAAGTCAATGACCTAAAAAGTCACAGAATTTTAGGTGAGGAAAGGATCTTATAGATCATGTTTCAATTACCTCATATCATAGATGGGGTTACAATGACTCTTGGAGGCTTAGAAACTTGTTGGGGGTCACCTTCCACCAGCATTAGAGAGAAATGATCATAAAATACCATAACTTGAATCATGAAGCAATAATTCTATATTCTTTGGGCCATAGTTAAGTGGCTGTTAGCAAATTACTCAATGATCACACATCATCCATGTAGATAGCTTCATGCAATGAATTGTATTTACATTTTAATTGAAGATATTCTGTATTTATCAACAAACTGGAATGGAAAACCACAGAAATTATTTTAAGACATTATTTCATTTTCATGAACTGTATCAACTCTTCCTGAAAACTTCATGTTGCAAAGGGATTCATAATAGACACGGCTTTCAAATGCTGCAATATATTTACTATTCTGACACACCAGCATGAGCTTCCAAATGTTCCCCATTATAACTGCACTCGTATTTGGCATTACAATGAATTTTGGCAGGCCAACCCCAGAGAAGTAACTCCTTATTTGGGAAATTATCTGGCAGTCTGCTCACAGAAAACAATGTACACAAATGAGACAAAAAATGTGTATCTGCACTCACTGCTCACTGCAGTAAGCAAAAAAGATATGGTATCAAAGTCAGTATCTCTCCTTTTTGAGGCAGCCTCTGTAAAAAGCATATGCTGATGATGAAATTGCAGAGCATCTGGTGAAGCCATGAGTAGTCTTTTTAAACCTGAGGAGCTAAACCTGAAGTGTCTGGTCTGTCTGTCTTGAATCTAAATAAATTCAACATCCCAGGTATTTCTGCAGGCATAGCAAACCTTTATAAAAGACAAAGTTCCCTCTAGCCTCTCCTCCCTGCCCCCAATGACACAGAGAGTTGTGAAAACAAAATAATCACATGAGGGGTAAGATACACAAGTTCTTAAGTCAAGCCTGTTGTAGCATATTGAAAAAAAATTAAGATGGGCTGAAGTAGAGTGGTTTAATCAGAGCGTGTGATCTGGTTGTCATGGTCCTGCCCGTCACAACCAGTGACTTTTTTTTTTTTTGCCTTGGACTTATGTACCGTATGACCTTGGTTTGCAAGCATAATTCATTCCAGAAACAAACTACTCGTAAGACATCACTCATTTACCAAGTTAAAATGCATTATTAGGTTGGTGCAAAAGTAATTGCAGTTTTTGCCCTCACCAGTAATGGCACAAACCACTATTACTTTTGCACCACCCTCGTGTTGCAAATGTTTGCTCGTCTTGCAGAACACTCGCAAACCAAGTTACTCTCAATCCAAGGTTTTACTGTATATTTATTTCATACTTTGGTCTGAATCCTTTTTTTAATTACATTTATTGCGGAAACATTGGTTGATCACATTATATAAATTTCAGGTGTACGATACTGTATCGTCTGTATATTCCATTGCATGCTCATCATCCAAAGTCTGGTCTCCTTCTGCCAACATATATTTGACCCCCTTTACCCTCTTCATCCTTCTCCCCCACCCCCATATCAGAGATAACCACCATACTGCTGTCTGTGTCTATGACTTTGTTTTTTTCACCTCCCTATTAATTTTGTTAATAATATCGTTCCAGCTTTGGCCCCTGAGGGCTCTTTCAGATCAGTTCCTGTTTCCATTTGGCATGCCCGTATCCTTTTTATTTATTTATTTTAAAGCAATTCCTTGCATTTTAGCACTGCAAGTTGCTTTAGTCTCATCTTGTGTAGTTACTGGAGTGGCCAGTGCCTTGAACATGATCTTGACGCCGAGCCATTCAGGCCAACATCCCTGCTCAGCTGAAGGGGCTTCTAGGGCAAGCAGGGACTTCAAAAGAGTGCCTGCCTACAGGTTACCTGTCCAGGTTCAGTACAGGAACGACCTCTGCATGCCTGCTGCCAGCAATCCTGGCCAACTCTACACAACGACAGAAGTAAAATAGATACTGGGGAGCATCAGAACAGGCTTATGTGTGAGGTTATGCAAGAAAGGGCTCCAGGGCCGGCCGAGTGGCGCGATGGTTAAGAACTCGCTTGGGATGCCAGAGGGCCCCATTTCGGATCCCACATATGAGGGCCAGTGACACTACCCTCCACAGCTAAGATGCTGAACAACAGCTCAACCTGGAGCTGCTGTGAGTTGCCGGCGACGGCGTAGGCTACAGCCCCTGTGGCAGTGGATTGCCATGGGCTACCGTGTGTAGCCAGCAGCCAGCGTGAGCGGCCAGCAGGCACCATGAGCGGTCGTCCAGAAGCCGGCGACTGATCTGCCTCGACTGGAAAGAGAGCAATGATGGTGCCAATTTGGGCCAGTGAAGCGACGTCCTCCACAACTAGACTGAAGAACAAAAC
>NW_017732493.1:409747-414508 GCF_001890085.2 Hipposideros armiger | reverse complement strand
TCTAAAAGTGAGCCAGGTAAAACAGTTCCTGGTTTTGGCTATTGAGATGTACTCACTTTATGTATCAGATATTTTTGCATTTTTCCATCTAAAAAAGTGCTTGTCCAGACACAGTGGGCTTCATCCCATGATGTCATACAAACGTCTTCCTCATTATATCACATGTAAGAAAGATCATCTTTCTGATCTTGATCAACTTAAAATAGCTTGTAAGTTATAAATTTAAAAATACCTTGGCCCCAGCAAATGAATTTTTTGAGAGTTGAAGCTAGTAACTTTTCTGAGTTAACTCTTTTACATTTTGTTTGTTTGTTTGTTTTCAAAGAACATAAGGCTTTATAGTTTTAATATAGCACTTTCATCCTGTATCATTGAAAGTCAACTGTGACAAGTATTTGTTTATATGTTGATTCTGCTCTTCGCTGATCTCTTCCAGAAGGGAGTGGACGTCTTTTAATTCTCAGCATGTGGGTATAGAGCACATGCTATGTATTTGTCATATACTTGGAAAAATGTTGAACATAATCATGATAACAGCATATGACAATGAATAAATTCAATGCTACTACCTTAGGAAAATAGATCACCATGTTTCATTTTCCTTTTGGTTGGTTCAATAGCGATACTCAGAAAAAAAAATTAAAGTATACCTAGAAAATCAGTCACGTTTGCAAGAATCATGGTTGCAAATCAAACAGGAAATTGTCTGGTCTGCATGAACCAAGGACGAATTACATCAGGGCTTGTAGTTCAAATTTTGCTGGACATTGAACAGCTGCAGCATATTTCTGACAGATGGTAGAGCAGATGAATCAGTTTCAAATTATCTACTGAATTAGTATATACTAGGAAAAAAAAAGATTTGTGAGGCTTAAAAAAAATAAGTTTTTGTCTCCTATAACTTGATTGTCTAATTTCACAGAAATAAAACTTATAGCACAAAATAATAACAGTTTTTACTCTCTGTGCAGTCTAGAAAAGTTTTTGAAAACATAATCCTTATTACTTTATGCAAAAAAAAGGAAATGCTATTTAAAAATAGAATCAACATGGGAGGAGGGGAGTTGTCACTTGTCACTTTGTGAGGGGTGAAAAAGATAACTATTGCATTGTTTTGTACACCTGAAACTAATAATAAAATAAAATAAAATAATTAAAATAAAAAAAAATAAAAGTAATGTTATACTTTTAAAAAAGCAGAAATTTTGTCACAATAAGATTATCAATCCTGAAATTTTGTCATTTATCCTGATTTAAAAAAAATTTTTATGAAAGCTATTTTAAGTTACTTTGGGGAAGCGTTAAATTTTTTTTAACTACATATTAAATATAAATAAATAAATAAATAAATAAATAAATCTCAAAATGAAGTTGAGCTTATTCAGCTCTTAAAAAAAAAGAAAGCTGTTAAGCTATGAAAAGACATGGAGGAAACTTAATGTCCATTAATAAGCGAAAGAAGCCAATCTAAAAAGGCTACCATACATCAGGTGACATACAATAAATACCATAGGATTCCAACTATATGACATTCATAAGGCAAAACTACAGAGACAATAATAAGATCAGTGGTTGGGATGGGGTGGGGGAGTGGTGAATAGGCACCACAGAGAACTTTGAGGGGAGAAAAAACAGATAGATACATGTCATTATACATTTGTCTAATCCCATAAAATGGATAACACCAAGAGTGAACCTTGAGGTAAACTATGAACTTTGGATGATTATGATGTGTCAGTGTGGGTTCATCCTTGGTAAAAGAAGGTACTACGCTGAATGATGTTAATAGCGGCAGAGGCTCTGCCTGTGAGGGGCAGGGAGTATATGGGAAAACTCTGTACCACCCTCTTAATTTTGCTAAAGATCTAAAGTTGCTCTTAAAAGTAGTCTTAAAAAAAGTTTACTGAGGTTGTAAATAAAAAAATAGGGTAAGAATAATAATTGATGGTTTTAGTTACTCTTTTGTCATAACCTTTTATAATTCTAAACTATTTAGATACTCCCTTTATTCAGGAAATGGAAAGTACTCTATGTACAGCTGGTCCTTGAATAATGTCATTTCATTCAATCTTGTATCATTGTCATTCATGATGAATAAAATTGGATTTCTGCCAGGGAAAAAAATAAATAAATAAAAATAGAATCAACTGTTTGACCTAGAACCAGGCAGAGGTTTTCATCTCTAAAACAATGGTGATTGTGGATTTTTTTTTGTTTTAACTCCAATTTTACAGTCTCATAAGGAATCAGAGTGACCTAGTACTTGTAACAAGCATAATCTGAAGAGTGTCAGGTCAATTACAACATGCTGCAACGAACTTGAGTCCTCTTTAAGCTTTCATCGATAATCTTCCTATCAATGAGGCTTTTTTGAATTGAGGTTTGTTGGTAAATGCCTCATTTTCTGACTCTCCAGTTTCATTCACTGGCTAATGCAATGATAGAATTTCACAGTAAGATGCAATGTACTTGTTGACAACCAAGTCTGTTTCCCGGACTACGGAGCCTGCTTTTTACCTTTAAATAATGCACTAAAGTGCTATGACAAACGCCCTGCAGTGCTTCTGGCTCAACTCACTTCAGATTAGATCATGCACTCATAAAGCAAAGCTGTAGAAGAATGCTTAATTAACTGACAAAGTATTTATGTTATGCTCAAGCTAAAGAAAAGTAGGCTATGAAGCAGTCCTTATAACAAGATCCCAATTTCTGAAGTATACATTTACGGATGAAAAATACGCGAACTGAAATATTCGCTGTGATGTCACATTGGTTATGAGATCATTGTGACCTTTGTTTTCCTACTTTTTTGAAATGTTCTTTAATTACCATGCATTGATTGTATAATAAGATAGGACAAGTAAATAGTATTAGGGATAATGGTGCTCAGTGAGCATGACTGCAAAGATGATATGCATTCGCTTATTCATTCGACGATTGTTTGTTGAGTGCCCGCCATATGGATGCAACAGCGAACACCAGAGCTTTATAGTGAAATAAATAATATATTTCAAAATGACACAATATGTCAGATGGTGATACTTATAATGGAAGAAGACAGAGCAGGGAAGGAAGATGAGAGTCGCTGTCAGGGGTTTGGGTAGGTGGATGAGTGCCCCAGTTTAGGAAGAAGTACTTTGTATGACATGGCTGTCCCTTCCTCTCAGAGCCAGAGCCTTCAATGAAAATGCTGTATTTTACCCCCTAAGGAAATGTCCTGGGAATGTGAGGCGAATCTTATGATAAAAGCAAGTTACATTGATTTCCAAGAACATATTCCATTCCAAAGAAACTCATTTGCTTTGAGATTGTATCTATAGCTATCAGCATCTACATCATCTATATCTATATCTATCTATAGCTATCTATAGATATATATTATAGATATATAGATATATATGTATTAAATTCTAACCAGTTTTGCCACATTCCCTGTAGTGAATGGCAACGGATCCTGCTATTTCAGGGGGAGCACCTCCAGTAGGGGGTTTTCGAGATAAACGGGCAGGGACTGAAACTTAACTCTGGTCTTAGAAAGACAAGGACAGACTAGAGTCAAGTTCAGACTATTCAGGTCAGAAGGGGAAGGCCAAAAGAAAGACAGCTACAGGCAAGCAAACAAAGACCAGAACCCCGGAGATCAAAACCGCAGCCAGGCTGCTGAGGACCAGTCCTGAGAGACCCTCTTCCATCTCCATGGCTCTGTATAAGCTTTCTGGGCATGAGAATAGAAGCACTACAATCTTAGGAATGTTTCATAGTTCAAAGAAGGTCTTATGCCTTCCACAGAAAGGAGGGAAGAGAAACCATAAAGCAACCAAAGCACAGACATGAGACTCCTCAGAAGTTACAAAAAGGAAGTTTGATTAATATGCCAGGCGCATTTTGGGGAAGTGGTAAGGAAACAGAATTGAAAATAAGTACAGTGTGTTTAGCCTCGAACACCAAGCAGATAATTTTCAATCTCCTGCAAAAGGGAATTGGGGACAATTAAAGGTTTCTGAACAGAAGAAATTATAGAGTAAAAATGCAGGGAACATTACAAAAAATAAACAGTTTAGTTTTTAAGATTTCTGACAGAGGGAGATACCCAGAAAATGAATCCCAGATGGGAAAAGACAATGCATATTGAGAAAACAATGTAATCAGAAAGAAATAGGACACGGAGACCCCCCAATCTACAGAATTCAGTATTGCCGAAGCTCACGCAGCTACCAAGAGATGGGGGAAGCTTTCGCTTTCACATTTTGAAATAAAGAACAGAGTCGCAGCAGTGAACCAGAAATGAGACACATACATCCATGCCCATCATAATGGAGAGCGGGCTGCAGTCTAACAGAAACAATCATCATTTTCCCAATGCGTCTACATTTTTACAAAGCCGGCCTTCAAACCTGACTTAGAAAGCCCAAGTGCTAACTGCTGCTCAGTCTCCACCTCTCAGGAGCAAGTGGAACACTCATGTTGAATCTCAGTTTCCCCACCTGTAAAGTGGGAACATTGGACAGGAAACCCTCACAGGCCCTTTCATGGCTGACATTCTCAGGTTCCACAATGTCATAAGATGCTCATCCGAGGACACGATTTTGAGACACTAGCCTATCCCTTCCCATCAAAAACGTGCTTGCATAATCACTTTTTGATCATATGGAGAAATTAAACATATATTGAGGAAAGGACAAAGCAGATCCCCTCATCCACCAGCATGAGGCAAGGCACCGAAAGCCAGTTATTTTGCAGCTTTACCTCTTTTTTTTTTTT
>NW_017732493.1:399357-405857 GCF_001890085.2 Hipposideros armiger | reverse complement strand
GCACAGTATCACCGGCCCTCATGTGGGATCCGAACCGGGGCCCTGCTGCTCAGAGCTGGCATCCCAAGCTAACTCCTAACCAACGCACCACTCAGCCAGCCCCATACTAAGCTTTTAATGAAAACAAAATAACAAAACTTCTGTTTCTTAATCTTCCAAGTAATGCACTTAATAAGTGATACACTCAAATGGGTTACATAAGGGAATACCAGAAAAAAACACAGGAGCTGTAAACATTCTGCCCATGCTACCTCTTACAATCAGCAGAGAAAAAAAAAAAAGAAAGAAAGGAATTAAATCTAAACATCAATGGACATGGCTGAGGTTCATATAAAGATCATGGCATTTTATAATTGGTTAAAAAAAAAAAAAGAAAAGAAAAAAAACTTCAACAAATGTGGCTAAATAGGCCGTGACAACCTGCTCATGAGGTTGTGATTGCCAATCTTTGTGGAATCGGACCCTTATTAAAAGCCTGCTCGGCAGTATGGCCAGGGCTACCCACGAGGGCCGGGAGTTCAAGCGCAGGACCAGACTAGTGAGTGCAGGCTGTCTCTTCCCACTGGAGGCAGGAACATAAATGGAGCAATCGTGGCGTCAGGATTAAAAGAAATCATTGTACGACGAGCCACTGAGAAGAGAAGGGCAGAAAGAAGAGAGCATCAGGACATCCCTGATAATGTAGCCTCTAATTCTAAGGGAGGAAGCTTAGGTAGGAATGGAATGAGGAGGGACACAGGTGCTCTAAATTTCAAAAAAGGCAACTGCATAAAGCCTACAGAATAAGGAGCAGAGGAACATCAAACGGGGGTCAGAATTGGGGTTGTTTTATGCCTGTATTTGATCTTTCAGATCTTGGCAGAGCGATACTTTGCCCTGTGCTACTAGATATGTTTTGGTAGTCGCTGGTGAGAAGGACCATTTGCAAGCTCCAAACTGCAGAGACTTAGGGATGTATTTGAGAGTCCATGAAAGGAAACCCATAGCTCATCCTCAAACACCAGCAAACTGTGCATTTCAAAACCGGTACCTAGCAAACCAGTTACCGTCTATCTTTGGAAACATACCAAGGAATTGCTCCAGGTGAAATAGAGGGTAAATAATAAATGGAGGGAATGCGTTCATCCCAAGGCCTTTGTGTCCNCAAAACAAACAAAAATAATATCCATTGACTCACTATTATAATGTCCCTTATATTGTAGCTCTATAAATCAAATATGCAAAGAATCAGGGGAAATGGAGGATAAAAGCATAGGCTTGGGATTCAGAGGCAGGAAGTCTAGAATGGCATTCCAGTCTATTCTCAATATATGCGTCCTTGGATACCGTTCTTAACATCTTAGAACCTCAGTTTTACCTTGAGAAAAAAAGCAATTAAATGGAAGCTAATACAGTATTAGTACCAATAGATGGCTATATTTACAGATGAAGTTTTGGAGGTGGGGGAGTGGTGCAGAGAATAAATATCTTTCAATGGATGGGATTTTAGAGTCTGGACGAGGATACTGATGAACAGATACCACCCAAATAGTATGAATGCTGAAACAGAGAATTAAAGGATTCATGACAGTGACGTGGGTGCACAGGGGTAGGATAACTATTAATAATTTTGCCTGGGAGATAATATCACCAAGCATATCACTATGATATGGTGAGCTCCATAAAATGATATAAAAGAAAATGCTTTTTAAACTGTAAGTCATATGCAAATATTAGTTTCTTTTACTAAGGTAACTTAATGAAGAAAACTAGAGTTCAATATTTGATATATTTTCAGATGTCTTAAGATTAATTCATCTCGAAACATGAGACAATATTAAGTGTGCCAAAATATACAATTAGTTTTTTAGATAATTGAAAATATTTTATTATTTTTTGCATGCCTTCATGTAAACCAATGGAGTAGATCGCAATATTCCTTTCACCGATTTTTTTTTTAATGGAAAAGTCACTTAGATTCCAAAAGTTCCAATTGATGACTATTTGAAAAAACTGCGTATCGACCAGTGAAGTCTAGAGAATTCTTCCAGCTTACTGTCCACTTTCTGCTCTCATTCATAATCATTTTTATCTTTACTAAGTATATTCCATTTTAAGAAAGGTACCATCAAATGGCAAATAATCCTGCATTATAGAATCACAGCAGCCTATCTGCATTGGAGATCCCACAACACAAGTTTTCTTCTATAGTAACTACAAGAATATCTATTACAGAATCTCTTATATATAGCATGATATTATTTGAATAATTCCATAAATCACATTACAGACTTGCTCTGCACAGTGTTACATTTCCTTGATACACTTTCTGACTCTTTGTTGTAAGCTAACCCGAAAAGATTTGAATTATGCGTTTGCTATTAGTTCATCACTTGACATTCCATATTTCTCATTGCTCAGAACATAAGAATATGCACCTTGATACATTTTTCTAAGTTCCACTTATTGGTTACTGTTATTTGAAACATAATATAAAAATGCACTTGACAAGTTACCCTGGAGGTGACACAGCAGTGTGCAAAGAGAAGTATGAACATCATTTATTCATGGCAGGGCAATGTTGCCTTTTTTTGATTTGAGTTTTCTAATATCTTCAAATGCTACTTGTACACCAATAACCATTTATTTTTCAGTGGTACAGTTGGCGATGTGGAAAATATTTTTCCTGGATTTAAAAGGGCACATATATTTACAATACACTTTACAGTCCACCCTTGTTCAGAATACAATTTCATGTAGACTGCAGACATTTGCTACTGTATCTGATTTGCTGAGTTTTCATGTCCAGCAGAGTCCCCAGTACAACATCGATGTATTGAACAATTAAAACTGTCTGCTTATTCCAATCTCTTAGGATGGGACGATATGCGATTTACAAATACACATGCCAATTACAGCTCCAGCTAGCAAAAACCCAGGGAATGCTGACTTCAGTCCTGTTGCAGGAGACTGTCACCCCCAAATACTCCAGAAGGTTGTAGTATTTTGTAGTATTAACAGAAGATCTTCTGTAGTATTTTGGGGTTTACTCCTCCCCCAAATTGGCTATATAATCCAGACACATTGGGAGTAAGAACAGGCTTTCAGAAATTTGAAGGAAGTTTTCTCCTGGAATAGAAGCACATTTGATGTGAGCTACAGTATTTTGTGATTAGGGCTAATTCTTCCTTTTGAGGTGATGAGAGTAAATTTTGAGGGACAAAAAGGAAAATCATTTTGAGAACATGGCATGTGGTTGCCCCAAAATTGCATTTCTTAGAAACAGATCACCAAAAAAAAAAAAAACCACACAAAAACAAAAAAAAACCATATTTCTTTCCATCAAAAACTGCAGGGTCAAAAATAAATAGCCTATCTTTTGTAACCCCTGCCTACACCTGCATCGCTTTTTGCCCAAGCATTCTGAAAAGACCTGCAGAGGTAGTTTTTGACTCTGGCACAGCAATAGAACTATCACAGGGAGTGTTGGCATTCAAGGTCAGCAGAACAATTGTGGCCAAACTAAATTTAGTAAAGAAAAAAAAGGTACTAACATACTAACATCCTACATTATTTAATTTTGCTTCTCATTGGATAAAAGATGTAATAGGTTTGTGCAAGTTAAATAGTAATCAGCTGACATGCATTTTGTTCCTATTTCTAAGGATAGCAAAAACTGCAATGAAGGACAACTCAAATGTATTTAATGAATACCCTGTTTTCTCTCATTAGAGGAGAACAATGTTTTAACGTACACTGCTTCTTTATGGCTTATGGTAGACTTCGCTCTACATGGTGACATGTCTATTTGTCTTGGTTTTATTTATTTGCCTTAAGAATTTGATACCTACTAAAATTAAAATGTTTCTGTGACAAACAGAATTAGAAGGTGCTTTAGGGTCCTTAGAATGGAGGCTTTGAATACAAACTTTCATGGGTGATTGGGGGGTGAGGGGAGAAACAAAAGAGAATATGAAACTATGGGATGTTAAACTTCAGGAATGATACGTTTGGGATCTTGGCTGGAAGCAGAAAGTCAATGTGATGACACCACTAGTTTGCCTTGGACTAGATCTGCCTACAAATAACTTATCTCCATGCCCGCAGAGAAGTCAGAAATAACACAGACATAACTGGTATTCTGTCACATAAACATCTAGAAATAAATTACTGAGCTGATGTGCTGATGTTTTATTTTTAAAATCTTATAAGTTGAATCATCATCAATGTTCCAAACATTTGAATCCATGTGGAATTCCACCCCTTGCTCAACCTCTCAGTGTTATGGATAAGTCCCAAAGTGGCACCAGATGGGAAATGGATGGCTGAGAAAAATTCAGAAGAGCTGGCAAGTAAATGTTCTTAAAGATGAAAACCTCTGAAGCTAAATGTGGATGAAACTGGTTTGCATATCAAGACAATGTTTTCCAAGATCTTTTTTTTTTTTTTTTAAAGAAAATCAATTTCTACTTGCATACCCTCTAAGGAATCTGTTGTGCTTTAGTTAATGTGCAAGAGATGCAACAATGATTTCTATGCTTTTTTTTTTGGTCTAAATTTTATACAGTAGAGAATGTTGAAAGTCATATCATTCCAGTACTTCTGTATAATAATTCTTCTTTTATCGACTTAACATGTTAGTGTCTTACAGACATAGATTCTTAAATTCTACAGTGCAACATAAATAAGTCAGTATGAAAACATGCAACTGAAACCTGATACTGATCATTCCTGTAGTGTTTAAAACTACATTGAATTTTAAAAATTACAATAACATAAAAGATCAATATATTTTTCAAATGGACAGTACAGTAGATGATAAAAAAGGTGACTTCGCCTGATCCATTTTTTATTCCTGAACTATGATTTGACTTAAAGAAGAATGTGTTCATATGTGCACTGGAACATTTTAGAGAATAATAGATAGAAATAATTTTCATGACATGACTTTTTTGGAGGACATATTTTATTTTTATTTTAGCCATATATGTATGTCCACATAAGCTTAAAGTCCCCCAGGATCCCTAGGTTTCCTATTTCCTAAAACAATCATTTTAATCACTTTAGCTGCTTCTTTTGAAGTTCACCTCTATTTCGTTCATTAAATAGCATACTTATGTAGTTATTTCCTAATTTTTCAGTTTTAAGTTTCTATGGACTCCTCATTATGAAATATAAAGGTTTAGTTCCCTTTCATCCCTTCACCCCACCATCCACAAACTTATCCTTTCTTTCCACTCCCCCATCATTTTACTAATGGAGTTATATCAAACTCCCCATTAGGTCACCATTCAATTACGTTACTATAACTACATGTATGTAAATGCTTTCCACAAAAGGATCCAGTGTGATGCGCTCATGACTTTTCCTTTCCGGCATCACTTCTATTTTCTCTAGTGATATTGTTTCTTTCTTTTTCAATCAACATACAGTTACAGAACTCATAACACACCTTTATCGAAACAGAAACACTGTTGTATTACCTAACAACGCCCCCCAATATTTTGGGGTAAATGACAGCAGAATTTACACAGACCAACCTTACCAAGACAAACGCACAAGGCGAAACTCTTGTCAGAGAACTTTTGCAGAATTTGCACACACGAAAGTCAGGCTCTCTGAAGCCTGCATTAGCCGCCGGCTACAAACACACATGACCAAGGAGACTAGCTGACTTTCCCTCACTCCGTAATTGTCATCTATTGTTGATTCAGCCGTTAGCATCTAGACTTAATCAAAATTGATCAGTTCATGGTTAACTGGGGATTTCAAGTGAGAAGGATCTGGGAGCATGATCAAACTAAAGGCTCTGCAGCTTATCAGGAACCAACAGCATAAACTTATACTCATGTTACATACCAAGACGGGGGAAAAGCTACTTAGGAACCATTTAGTCAAAAACACATACTTACAATGGGGAAACAGAGTCCCAGAAACATGCCTGACTCGAAGTCAGTGAAAGCGTGTGTATGTATATTTAATTCCCACTTTAACATAAAAATTTCCAACATTCAAATGATATGTAGGTAACTTACAATGTGATCTTTATAGCAAATACTATGTAATTATGTCTTGTTCTCACATACAGAAATGTTAGGCTGGCTGAAAAGGAGAGAGTTTTATTAATCAGCATATATGTAGTATTTTAAAAAGTCCTCCAGATTGCTTATTTTAAATTTATTAATAGATGTAGGCAACAAAATTAATTTTTCCTGCACTATTACCATTGCTTGAGACAGTGTCCTATTCATAATCAAAACACCATTTTATTATTATGAAATATTGTGGGATTTACTTCCAAGGACACAAATATAAAAATGTACTGTTGTATCCTATTAGAAAACATGCTCTTTGGAAAATAAAATGTATTAAATGAGTAAAAGAACTTCATCACTGCCTTATTTCTATCGGTTCTGTTCTTACAGGTCAGGGAGCTGAAGTAAGCAATCCACCACTACAGACATACTTAGCTTTTTTAAAATTATTTTTAAAGATTTTATTGGGGAATTGGGGGAGGGGAA
>NW_017732493.1:396005-396941 GCF_001890085.2 Hipposideros armiger | reverse complement strand
GTTGAACATTTCCATGAAAAACGTTTCCATTGTACCGCAAACTGTTTTCATTATATTGAGTTACAATCTTTAGCAAATTTTGCAGTCCAGACTAGTGATAGGTAAATATCATTTGTAGACTTTCAACTTCTCCTGTCATCACCCTTTTAATTGCCTTTTTGTTTAGTGAGAGGAACTAAGGTTTGAAGTACACAAAACTAGGTTTGAAACCCGGGCAATGATACCTAAAGCTGAACAGACTGGAATGAGTTGCTTCACTCTCTGGGCTTCAATGATCTCATCTGTAAAATCAGGGTGATAATTCCCTGACTAAGAAAAGAAAGAAAAAAAAAAGACTAAGGAAGGAATAAATAAAACTAATATGTTTTGTTCATTAAAAGTTATAGCAGGCAATTTCACCCACTTAATGGCCATTTATATTGGATAGATTTTAGCAAACATTTTTAAAGTTGAAAAAAATATATAGTTCTATCAAAGTTAAATCAATTCCCTATATTTATACAGCTAAGAAATAGTCCGTATTTATCTTAAACCATTATGTAAGGGCTTCCCTGGGTGAATTTTTGAGAATTTATGTTCATGGGAATGACTTTGTAGTACTTACATGGTTCACTCTTCAAAAAAAAAAAAGTAAAATGAAAAATTCTCTCAAACGAATATATTAACAAAAAGCTCAATGGATATTTTAATTTCTGCCTTTCATTTCTGTTTTAAAAATATGTCTTGAAAATGTGTTCATATTATTTTTGTATTAAGCATTTGGAAAAATTGTAGGGTGATGATTAAGGAGTGATATGTATTTTGCATTATGAAAAAGACAAAAATACTTCCAATAAGGATAAGGGTTTTTTTCTCCTCCCCCAAAGACTAAAAGCAATTATTGACTAAAAGGAAAAGCAGCATACAATTAACTTTGCAAATCCTTTCTAAAATGAA
>NW_017732493.1:393779-394685 GCF_001890085.2 Hipposideros armiger | reverse complement strand
TTTCTCTGTGGCTTCCTTTATCCTGGCCTGAATCATATCTTTTATAAACTATTTTAGCTGATGTCTAATGGGGGAGACACAACAGTTTTAATAGTTATGTTTCCTAGATAGACACCTTTTGCTTTCTGGTACAGATGGACTTTATTTGGTATACATTATAGAAGATGCTGAATATCATTGAATCTCATGATAAAAAAAATCAAAACCTACACACAAGTTTAAATTATTACAGCATAATCCAATTGTTAAGAATAAAAGCTTCTGTATTAATCTTATAAAAGATTGAGTTGTACCTTTGCCACTTCTGTAATTTTGGCAATTTGTTTAACTCCTGAATGCGTCTTTATGTTCACCAGTAAAGTGCAGGTAATAAAAGCATCTATTTCGTAAAATAGTTGTTAGGCTTAATAAAAATCACATATACATACACATAAGTAATTATGTATATATACATATAAATTTATATATTTATATATACATATATAAATATATATAATGCATATGTATATGAGAGAGAAAGAGAGAGAGAGACAGAGAGAGACAGAGAGAGACAGAGAGAGAGAGACAGAAAGAGAGAGAGAGAGATTGGGGAGAAGGACAGAAACCTTTCACAATACCTGACATTACTATATGCCCTCACTATATATTATCCTAGCAAGAGAACATCTTAAAAGTGAAAGGAGATTTCAATAGTTTTGAAACAAACTGCAGGTGGTTTGTAGACAAATGGCTGAAGTGCAGGCTTGCTGAACAGGTAGTATAAAGACCAGAGGCCACAGGCAGATGTACTTAAGAACCAACCAAGTCACAAACTATTCATATCTTAGGATTCATCTAGTCCACCTCTGACCTTGAATAGAAAAAACACTCCAGCCTTCCTGATTGACAGCCATTTAATCTCCATTT
>NW_017732493.1:383720-390484 GCF_001890085.2 Hipposideros armiger | reverse complement strand
AACTTGATTAAAAAAACAAAACAAAGCAAAACACGTCAATCTCATTGGCTTTACAAAATGCGAGTATTCTTTCCACAGAGGACAAATCCTTCCCGTGCTCTCAGCCCTCAGTTCCAGAAGTAAAGTGGGACTAATAAGGCTAAACTTAAGCTATCTGTTCTTACAGAGAAGTTTCCATGTGCCAAATCATCCTACTAGGATGATATCTAAGCCCATTTCATTGTATTCAGTCACGTAACTGGGTTCCCCTGGAAATGTGTTGATCACCATCAAAACTTGGAGAGAGTCATGAGTCCCTACTGAATTTGCATGAAATAAAAGGCAGTTCCAACCTCAGAGGTCTTGATAAATGATGCTTAACACATGGGGAAAAGTGCTGGCATCTGAAGAGTTTTTTCCTAACGGCTCCATTTTCAGACTTTGTAGGTTCACTGTGAAGAGCAGGTCCTCCTGGGAGATCTGGCATCATAATGTCTCCAGCCCAGTGGGAAGTACATAGTAACTACTTGGTAAATACTTGCTAATGAAATGGAAAAATAAGGGGAGCCACAGTTTCTGGCCTTTCTACTAATTTCAAATAATGAGAGAAGAGTCCACATGAAAATGGGAATCCTTGAAGGATCCCTTTAAATAAGGTTTACTTCCTTGAAAATATTTAGCATATATCTCACTTAAGTTGAATCGTGTGATAGTTAACCAGGTGGTGAAGAGTCTTGTTAAAATGGTATTTAACATTAAGCATATTTTCGGGATTATGAACTACAATGGAACTACTGACTACTAACTCGAACACCTTTTTTCCTGAATTCTTGCAGATTTAAGCAAAAAACATGTCCAAGGGCTCTCACTAGTTAATGCTGAACCCATGTTTCCCAGACTTTGCTTCTGTCATGACTTGGGTTTGCATGTGATTTGGCTGCTGTCTCCTACGTCCTGGTGCTGAAAAATATCAGGTCGGCTTTACTGGCATCATCTATTAATGCTGCTAATTGAAGGCCACACCGTGTCACATTACAACTTCATTTATGTAATTTTACCCAGAGGCTTGTAATTTTCAGACAAATACTTAAGATATGTATTACTATAACGTCACTGTATAGACAGGAGGGAAGAAAAAGGAGTGGATTACAATGGAGCTCCCAAAATTTCCTTCCAAAATGAGTGACTTTTTTTTTTAGCTAAATACAAATATATATACATATATAACTTGATCTAATCATCAGAGTGTAATAAGATGCATTTATTAACAGTTACAGGGGATGACAAATACCCTTGACAAATAAGGCCATGGTGTCAACTTCAGCATCTGCTGAAGAAAAAAAAGGCATCTGCAACTTCGGCCATTTAGATTCACTGATGGTTCAATCTGAAAGAAGACAAACAAGCCATCTTGTCAAGTCCCTTGTCATATAATACCTATCTCCTCTGGAGTCTGACATTCATTCCCCATAATAATAAGAAAGGGGAAATTTTAATTCTAATTCACGAGCATTGTGCTTTACTAATCAATTCCATTATGTCAGACTTGATAGCATATTGACTGATGTACCAAAGTTAATTCTGGATTTCAGATAAGAAAAAAAAAAAAGAAGTGTCATGAAATACCTATCAGAGTTTCAATGCATATGCTCAAAGAACAAAAGTTTTGCTGTTTTCAGCCAACTATTTTCCTGAAAATATTATCTGATTTCTAATGACTTTTATATTAAAAACAAAACAAAACATGAAAGCTGTTCAACATTCAGAGTGTTAGTGTCCTTTCTCTGGGGTCTAGACCATCACATTTTGAGGACATTGATAATGTCCTTGAAATAGCTGTACATTTGCCCATGTCCCTTGCTAGTACCAAAACAAACTCACGATTTTCAACTAAATGCCAGTTCTCTTCCTGAATATTTCCATTATGGCACCAGTCATTGAAACTGTCATCTCTGATGCCTTTTCCTCCATGCTTCCCATCTAGTAAGTCACTCATTTTTACTGTTCTCTCATTCCCTCAACTCTTCTTCATTCCCATTGAAACCCATTCACACTGATGCTCCTGTACCTGTTGCCTTCTGATGTCTCTCTCTGCTGCTAATCTTCCTCTCTCAAGTCTGTCCTAAGGGCAACTCCACGTAAATCTTCCTCAAGTATCTTAACAGCATCACCTTTTAATTAAAACTTTACAGTGGCTCGTTGTTACCCTTAGGTCTGCCATTGAAGACCCTGAATTATCTTTTTTTACCCTTACCATTTTCTCTAAATCATATCTATGGTCCTTATGATTAGATTCATCTTGTCTATTCCTCCACGCTGCGTCAGGAAGACTAAACACCAACATGCTGGTGGCCACAGGTGTGGACGGTGGAAGCATGCTCCTAAGGAAGGCCTAGTGTGATGGGAACTTAAGCTGGACATCTATCCTCATTGCATCTGGCTGCTCCTTTACAGAAACCAATATTATTTATTAATGTCATAGAGAAGTAAATAAAATAGAAGGGACAAAAGACTGCAAGCTAAGCAGTCTGTCAACCATGGAAATCAAAGCAGATGGACAAAAGTTCCACAAACTGGCTCACTGGAGCACTGCCAAAGCTAGCTTCATTTTTTTTTTAATGCAGTCTAAAAGGAGAAGCAAGAGAGTGAAAGCAGATGATTATTACTGGTATTATCATCACAACGCTCTGTAACAGTTGGTCAGTAAGGAGAGTTGACTCTATGGCTTGCAAACCAGGCCAACCCATCCGCTAAGACAGTCACCCCACACCTGTTTTACTGCTATTGCCTCTTGTTAGATTTCTGCTCTGCAACTTCTTCCACTTCCTAACTATCCTCCAACCCCATGCTGTCCATGTCAATGCCTTCCCCACTCCTCTTACTACCGTATTATAGAGTGTACACTCGTTTTTTACCACCTTCTGCACCACTTTCTACTCCACGCTGGTGCTCATGCCCCGACGTGACTGCCACGTGTTTCCTGCCTCCCAGGTTAACCTTCCACTTCAGTTACACCCCTACGATTGTTCTCCCTCCATGCTCGCTGCAACACCAGAGACTTCGCTCACAGTATTTCCGACACTGAAAATAGTCTTTAGCCTCCTCACCATGGATTTATAGCCCTTGTCCTATCAGGACCAGTTCATACTCTTTGCACTCTTGTCTTTGTCACTCTTGCTTGCTTATTTTCTCTGTCACAATTGTCTAATCACTAAGTTGCTTTGTATACTTGAAACTAATAATAAGAAAAAAAATTTTCTATTATCTATGAAATGTATGAAATCACCGTGTGTTTCTTACATAACAAAAATTCTCCGCAAGTGAAATATAAGATGGGTGTGCCTAGGTCCTCGTCTTTGCAATTCTCCAGTAATCAAAATAGACAACACACAACATAGCAATGGATACATAGTAAGCAGTCAAAAATGCCTTGCAATTGATTTCTAAAGTAATTTGCCAGAAACAAAAATCTTAACTTATTTTATGGAATGTGTACAGTTTTATACAAATATATTTAGGATTGTTCTACCTTTCATCATACTTTGATTGATTCTTTTCTTAATGGAATGCAAACTCATGGTTAAAAGCTCCCTCTACTGGTCCTTTTTAACATATCAGAGGAAAAGTTAAAAAAAAAATATATATATATATAAAACACCTATTTCCTAAGAAGTTATCATTAATCTAAAACAAAAAAAAATTCTGAAAAGTCAATAACATTATTAGCCTTGTTATTCTTCTTTGCTTGACTCATATAATCCAGTATCTGAAAAAGATATACTATTATAGTTCATAATCTTTTATTTCCTCAGATGAAATATTTGTTTTCTCTCCTCTCCATAAATTCTACTACACCTCATTCTGTACACTCCGATCATGCTTACGACTTCAATATGTCCTGGGAGGCAATACAGCACCATATTGGAGAACTTGGGTTATAGAGTCAGGCTGCCAGACTCTGTCCGCTGACTCCACCTTATTAACAGCAATTAAATTGGTCAACTTACTTAACATCTGCTTATCTCACTTCTGTCATGAAAGAAACGAGGACAGCAATAGCTCTTCCCTCACACTTATTGCAGATTTTAAATGTTCGGGCAAAGCATTTAGCACGTGCAAATACTGCACCCTGAGATCCTGAAAAGGCCATGCCTCACTGCTCCCTCAAAAGGAGAGAATGAACACACTTGACTGAGTCTTGTTCCCCGTGTCTCTGACTTCTTTTTTTCTCTGAACGTTGCCATGATTCTGTTGTCAATATCCTGATATTCTTCCCGCCATTTCCCAGTGATCTTGTGTATGTTGCCTTCTACATTTATTTTATATTTATCACTGTGGTAAGAACACTTAACATGAGATCTATTCCCTTCATGAAATTTTAAGCATACGATACAGTGTAGTAATCTACACGCACGCTGTTGTATAGCAGCTCTCTGGAACGCGTTCGTCTTGCCTAACTGAAATCTTTGGTCTAAAGAATTGGAATCAGGATCTCAAAGAGCTAGTAGCACCCCCAAGTTCACTAAAGCATTATTCACAAAGCTGAGCTGTGAAAACAACAAAAATGTCCATTGATGAATGAGTGAATTTTTTTAAGTGGCATGTATCTATCATGGGACATCATTCGGCATTACAAAAGAAGGACATCCTGCAATATGCCACAATATGTGTGACCCTTGAGGACATTATGCTCAGTGAAGCACACCAGTCACAGAAGGACAAGCACTCCATACTTCTACTTATAGGAAGAATCTAAACTAGCCTTCCCCAGAGTTTTAGATGTCTTTCAACTCACCTATCAACTTAGATATCACCCGAAATGCCTCATTCTCTGTGCAAAAATAATTGACCTATTTCTTGAAGGAAACATAGAATGACCTGGCATGCACTTTCCTTAGAGTCTTATTTTATCAGTTTCACCCTATTTCACTGAAGTCGATGAACACGTTTGCAACCAGCACGAGGTGACATGGTAATTACTAGAGTTCAGCATCATGGCTGCCAACTAAGACACGCTTTTTTTTCCAGTTACACTGCATATGCTGCATAGCACATTTACTGATGTGAACTAGACAGCTGTGGTCCCTGGAGACTTAACCTCGGGTTCCATAGCCTGCTTGTCCTTGGCAGAGTTATGTAACCGCGTGCCTCAACTGCACAATAGGTATTAGACTTCTTTCCATTATTTTCATGAAAATAAAGATTACTGACATAGGTTATCATGTAGGCTGGCTCTAAGCCCTACCTATCATCTCACAGATAGATAGCTGAAAATATCTGTAAACAAGGATGGGCAGTGCTGATAAGATTAATATGGGATATTGTCGCAATATATATTTAAGTACATGTGTGTTTCCAATTAAGTCTTTAAAAGTTTTAATTTATAACCATATGACACATTTTTTGGTAAGCATGATATTTGAGGAATTTATATTTATCAGTGGTGAACTTAAAAAAGATGAAAGAGAAAGAAGGATGCTTTCCGCATAAATCAGGGATTGTTGATTGCTCACGGAGAAGGTCATTTCAACAGCAATTTGTTTTGATCTTCATGATATTTTGGAAACATTTCAGCATATTTCCAAAAAAACTGTTTCAAATTTAGAGTTCATGGTTAAACATCTGGATTTTTTTTCTCAGTCCATTTAACTGCGTTTGCTGTATATACCCGCTATTCCTTCAGAAAATAAAAATAGATTTTGTGAATCTATTCTGTGAATCACAGAAAATTAAGGGTTTGGGTGATTTAGCTTAGACTGTCAGTTTTAATTCTAGAAAACACATTGACATTCCTTGAGGAAAGGATCTTATGCATATTTTAGCATCACTTTGTAAAGGTAAAGTTTCGGAATTAGGGAAGTCACCTGAAATTAATTTATTCCAATACAAGTAGCATCACCCATATTCACAGATGTTTAATAGTTGATATTATTAATCTAGCAATGTACAGCCCTAAATACTTGATCCAGAGTTCTTCCCTTTATAGCAGGCCACACTTCAACCTATTCCCTTGACACTGAATATGATGACTTAGGCAGAATCTTTATCATCGAAATTTTATATTTCGTAAGGTAATAATCAGTAATAATCAGGTAAGTTATAATCAGTCAGTTCTAGAACATCACATAAAGTAATTTCAGTGTTCATAATATTGTTGTATTATCCTCATTACAGATATTTGAACTGAGTTGTGAACACTTAAATCTTCAGCTGTGGTTTAGATTTTTATCTTGTTAATTTTTTTCTAGTATTAGTGCATTTATATTAAATACATGATTCTGGATCTCTTCTTTCTACTACAGCTATTCCCATCTTTAGGTGAACATCCTCATGCTTTTTAAAACTGTAACAGCTATACACGATGTCAGAGGGGTAGTAGATTGGGGGAGGGGGTTATCACTTTTGTGAGGGGTGTAAATGTCTAACAATTACATTGTTTTGTACACCTGAAACTAAAAAAAAAACCCTCTCATGTTGCATACTTTTATTTTAATATATTGTCCCAGAGTACCTTTCCCTTCTTTGGATCAGCCATGAATAGTTTTCAAATTATATAGCAAATATATGCCAAACATCTCCCAGGGTTTGAGTAATTGGGGCTTCTATGGACAAACTATGTGGAGTCATTATAAATGCCCCAAGTTAGACTCGGGCTTGATCTACGTTAAGCACTAAATGTTAGCTATTATTATTATTGTAGTTGTTGTTGTTACTATTATAGCCATTACTGTATGCACCGAAGCTCTTTCTCAAGGGAACTGATGATTAGATAATATAAAAGGAAG
>NW_017732493.1:380052-383355 GCF_001890085.2 Hipposideros armiger | reverse complement strand
TATGGTTATTTATCCAAAGAAAAGAAAAACAAAACAAAACACTAATTTGGAGAGATATGAGCCTTATGTTCATTGCAGTATATTATTTACAATAGCCAAGATGTGGAAGCAACTTAAGTATCCATCGATAAGATGAATGGATAAAGAAGTGGTACATACAGACTATGGAATATTAGTGAAATTTAAATTGCATGATGTCTATTGAAACAAACTTGATGCTACTACTATAAAAAACTCTTTTGAAACTTCTCCATTAGGTTAAAATTCTGGCATTAAATATTCATAAGGAAAAACATAAGATTCATTTGATGATTTCTGGTCTCTGACACAAGTGAATCTACAGGCTGGTTCCCTAATGTAAGGACAGGTGATCACAGGGGATAATTATGTAATTCAAAATGGGCAGTCAGCACTCAATTTCATACTATTCTCTAATATATTTGGCTGCTTAGATAGATCTGAAATTAAAAATAAACTCCACTATAAAAATATGATTATTGTCAAATATCAAATAACTACTGAAAAATAAAAACTAAGACATGTACACTTACAGATTTATTCAATAAATTATTGAACACTTTCTGGGTTCCACACCCTGTGCTGTAGGCTGGGTTTCAATGACAAACAGAAAAGAATCCCAGGCCCGAAGGAACTTACGCAAACATGTTAAAGAAATACCGAAACAAATGGCAGTTTTCCACTTGACTAACCCACAACTTTCCGTGCTGTTTGGCTTAACAACGAACGTTATTTGCAAATTCTCAGTTGATGATTCGCAGGTATTCTTTAACTGAAGATAGGAACTTCCAGGCTGCCGATCTGATAGTGTGAGTCAAATCAAAAACCCACAGACCATTTTCTCAGTTCAGGAGAGGTTTTCTGATTCACTCTCAGTGCACTGCTCAGGTCTTTGAAGCCATGCCTCTTGGGCTCCACTCTCTAAGAGTTCTTTAAACACTGAATTTAAACTTTGATGGGAATAAAAAGTAGCAGGAGAACGTTCACGGGACTCCATGCTTCCCTGTGACCTGTTCCTTAGCCTGCCAACCCTGGTGCAGGCTTCTCTTCCTCATCTGTCACCCAGCTGCACTGTAAGACATGAGCAGCTCAGAGCCGTGAGGGGTCTTGTACAATCGGGACACAGAAGGCCGAGTGTACTTCCGTTTTAGCCTCAGCTGCCACTCACTGGTAACTTGACCTTCTGTAAATCATTTAACCTGCCCAAGCTTCAGTTTTCTCATGGGTCAAATAAAAGTGTGTACTAGATGCTCTCTGAAGCCACTTCACGCTGGAAACCGCCATGAGTTTATGAACACAATAAACACTAGAATCCTGCAATTGGATAGCCCAGTCCATTTGGTTTTCGTGCGTGGAAAATTCCTTTAGAAATCAGCAAACACTGCATTCCATGAAAATGTTAAAAAGGATCATTATTATTTTTCAATGTGGTAACCATCTAAAACTAAGGTGTGGAAGGCAAGCATTAGAAACAGGGAGTGGTACACATTTGGACAGGAATCTCAAGGAGAAGTGAGCTAATGGGGGACATAAAATTACTGTCAATGAACGGAGAGCAGGAATTCCATTCATGGAACCACTAGTCACTCATCAGGAAACTGTGGAGCCTTTACGTGTGAGGGTTCTTGGTCCTGAGGACATCACTGTGAATAAAGAGATAAAGCTGGTATATTTACACTGCAGTCAGGCCGAAAGGAAGGGACACAGGTAAGGAAATGAGAAAATTTTGGATAGTACTAAACAGGAAGTGATAAATAAGGAATAAGTGGGGTGAACGTGAAAAGGGGCACTGTGTTGGGAGGTTACTGTCAGCAGGGTGGACAGGGACGGCCTCTCTGATAATGCAACAGGAAACTGGAGACTTTAGTGATGACCTACCCACTCTCTTTCTCAGGGAAGGGCCTTCTAGACAAAAGGTCCACCAGAGCTGGAGGACAGCCGAGTAGCAAATGTGGAAACAAGCTCAGACTTAGAATAGTGGAGGCCAGTGCAGCAAGGCTGCAGTGAGCAAGCGGAGGATGCAAGGCCTGAGGGCAGAGGTAGGTGAGTCCCTATTTTCCTAAGAAGTGGTGAGAATTGGGGATTTTAGTCTATTTCAATGGAACATGGACATTTCAAGCAGACATCGGGTGGTTTCCGGAAAGGCGTTGATACTGTCCAATTTACCTCTCAAAACATCTGTTTGGCTGCTGAATAAGATGAGGCTCTGGGATTCCCAGAGGGGTAACAAACAGCATTCAAGGGATATGCTAATATTTTCGAACTGTAGGAGAAAAATGGTGAAATTTTAGGAGAGCTGTGTATAAACCAGTGGATTGAGCATTTTATAATTATAGCGAATAAAGTCTGAAGGTTCAATAACATAGGAAGTATTTGCCAGATGAAGGCAAGACCTAGGAAAGTCCATCTTGGGTCGTACATGCATATTTGCAAATGGAAGAACTGCTGTGTCGTTACGTGTGAGCAGTAGACCAGGCTTTCGTCAGAGTCATATTGGGCCAGGATATCAAACAGCTTCATTTCCTAATGTAGCGAGATCAGCTGGTATCAGCTCCCTTTAGTGGCATCAGAGAAGGTAGCGAGCTGCAAGCTTCTGGCTACAGTGGTTTGGAGAGAAAGTTCCAACGTGCTGAAAATTCATGGAGCCGTGCTGTCTCTGTTTTTACCTGGGCATGACAGGGGACTTAAGAAGTCAAAAAATAACCCCCACATTCTGCTTGGCTGAAAAACAAGTCGAGTCCTAAGTCTAGTACCCATCTGACACCATATATAGTTATTGCAGTATTACTGACTATATTCCTGAGGCTGTACTTTACATCTCTGTGACTTTTTTATAACTGCCAATCTGTACTTCTTAATCCCTTTGGGGCGATCACTTCGTAAACTATATAAATGTCTAATCACTAATGTTGTATATCTGAAACTAACATAATGTTGTATATCAGCTATAACTGAAAAATGTTAAAAATTTAAAAAGAAATGGAGTCATGGTTTGTACCGTAGTTTGCCCTATTTAAGCAAATAATTACAATTTTATAGTAATGAAATTGGCTACTTTTGTGTAGCTTCGTTTTTTATTATTCATCTAAAAGTGAGTTGCTTGAATCCCTTATATTGTCCCACCACGATTCGTTTACAGAAACCTCAATTGCAGAAACGACAGAGTTAGTCATTGTGAGGCATATTTTGTAATCCCAAACCTACCCAGTTTCTGAGAGAAAAAAAAGTCACAAACCCAATTCTGTCCAGTTAAATTGAAGATATCTATTGAATGTGTATAACGCC
>NW_017732493.1:374882-376803 GCF_001890085.2 Hipposideros armiger | reverse complement strand
GACCCTAGTAAAATCCCCTGTGTGAATTTCAAAGGACATTTAGGACAAAGTTCATTGTTCCTTGTGTCCAAAAAAGAAGGGTTTAAAATGACATTTTTCCTAAGATGTTGACCCATATATTAGCAGAGCTCATGAAATCATCTTCAGATAGTCCTTCTAACAATTCCTAATGTATTCTCACATAAATATGACTGCATAGATCTTATCATGATGGATTTGAAGATGTTTTCCCATCTGTACACTGTCCTGGAAGATTTGACACTATCTGTCATAGATCTGAATTTAGTCAGCATCACGGTGAAAAAGCAGATGACTGGGAAACGCCTACATCAATGACAACCAGGGTACCCAAAGCATTTTGTTTTAGTGTGAATAGATACGCGCTAGTCTAGAATTTCTTCTGTGAGGAACACAGACATTGTCTCGCCATCTGTTAGCTATGGACGTGGTTTACAAATTACCTTTTCCCTGTATCTTTTCTGTGGTAAGTGCCCTGGATCTAAAGCAGCATTCTCTTCAGTGGTAGTAAATTATTGACTTTGCTTATACTTTAAGGACGATAAAATCAGCCCCATTAGTATGCGCATTTATATTTCTAATACACCACCTATGCTTCAGTGAGTCAGTTGTTTCCTGGAAATTACCAAATGGGTGTACAGAATCTGTCTTTTTATCCTTTACAATGCAAAGGAAATTGTGTAGCAAGTAAGATTTTATTGGACAACAGGGGGTGTCATGGCTAGTTCTCATATTTGTTCTGTTGATCACCTGGAAACTACTGATGGAGGATTATAGGACCAAATGTTTTCTGCAGTAAATCCCCTTTCATGTATCAACTAGAATTTCAAAAGAATTCTAATTCAGGCATTTACAATTTTAACACACACACACACACACACACACACAAAATGCAAAAATCAAACAATGTCTGCCTTACCCCTTTAATTTCCTCACAAGAGAAAACAAAAGCAAAATCCAAACAACAACATACTTGGTTATGTTTAATTGGCATGTCTGAGTGGTTTATTTTTTAAAAAATGGGAAAAGAAAGAGAATAACATACTTTTGATATTTACTATATAAAAACCTCTATTATAGGCACTTTACCATGGTTTAGTATTCTAAAATTGTCAATGGCATTATGTTTAGGTATTTCATTTTCACTTATAGATGAGTAAACTCAAATTAGAAGTCATTTACAATCCAGCACTTTTCTAATTTTGGAAGTATTTGTGGAAGTTGTAATTTTTAAGAATAGCTATATCCTGTCTGTTGGCATTTTTTTAATTGTTTGGCTGAGCAAATTTATAGATATTTCTTCGGGAAATGAGAAAAAATAGATTTTCATGCAAACATATTAGAGTTTAAAATATCTTAGCATTCAGCTCATCTAATCTTTCACCTAAAAACTGGAAATTTGCATAGCTGCTTAGTGAACATTGGTTATGTCATTGAAAATTGAATATTTTAAAAATATTAAAGTAGTTCAAAATACAGAAATGCCCACAAATAAGGGAAGAAAAACAATTATATTACTAGCTTTACTCTCCCCCACCCGCATATTTCTTCCTCTAGACTATGAAATTTATTTTACAACTGCACTCACAATCACAAAATGTTTAAATATGGAATTAATGTATTACCACCTAGATATTGTTCCCCTAAATAGTTCTAAAAGCCTGCTCTAGAAACATTGAGGAAAATGCTATTTTTTTAAGAGAATTTTTTGTTTCTCTACCCCAATGATAAAACTGTACAGGACATCTCAAATAAGATGCATAAGATGCAAATAAAAAGATGCATATCTATTTGCATCAACAATTGCTGAGGCTCTTAAAATGACACTGATGTGTACATACTGGTTGTTGTGAGTTGAACTGTGTATCCCCTGAAGATATGATGTAGTCCTGACCTTCAGTAC
>NW_017732493.1:354087-374706 GCF_001890085.2 Hipposideros armiger | reverse complement strand
AGGCTGATGCCATGTGAAGATGGAGGCAGAGACTGGAGTTGCCCAAAGACAGACTAAGGATGTTCAGGACTGTGAACAAACACCAGAAACTTGGAGAGGCATGAAACAAATTCTCTCTCAGAACCGCTGGAGAAAACCAATCCTGCCAATGCCTGGATTGCAGAATTCTGGCTTCCAGGTTGCAAGAGAATAAATTTCTGCTGTTTTAAGCCTCCGGATCTGTGGTTCTTTGTTACAGCAGCCCTCGCATATGAATACACTGGTATAATAATATGAATGTCTAGATTCAACAGTGGGACTTTCTGACGCTTCTGAGGTCAACTGCTTCACCAGACACTGACCTGGAATCTTACCACGTGGTTAAAATAGCATAGAACAAAACAAAACAAAGCAAAAACCACCTTTTTTCAAGGCTCTGATCTTCAGTATTCACAAAAGGATTAGAAATCATTGCTAGTAAATGAATGGATGTGGCCACCTCTTATGTCCTAACTCAGAACACAAGATAATGCTCTACAAGGCATTATGTTAGATTGTGAAAAAATAGTAATAATGCTACATAACAATTGTAGGGTCCTAACCACTGGACAGTGCCCATACTGACACATAATCACCACCTCAGTTAATCCCCAAAATCACCCTACGACTTTGGTACGACCAATGACTTCTCCGGAATATGACTTTTACTTCTATCCAGGCTGCCACATTTAACAAATGAAAATTCAGGACAGATAGTAAAATTTGAATTCCAGATACTGAACATTTTTTCAGTATAACTATGACCCTCAAATTGCATAGGACATATTTATACCTAAAAAGAAAAAAAAAGAAAAAAAAAAGTGTTGGTTTTCAAATTTGACTGCACTTCCTGCATTTTAACTGGCAACCCTACTCCTGTAAGGCCTAAGCTTCAGGGACAAACTACGTTATCCTCTAAAGAATTCTGAAACTTCACAGAAGAACTCTAAAAGAAAATATCTGGTTTTTGTTACACGTGTAACCAGATTTTTAACGTCACCTCTGATTTATCTTTGCATCCTTGTTTTCCCTGAAGGACCCTGGATATAGTAAATTCAATAAATGTGATTAAACACATAAAATCGGCCATTTTAACTAATTTATTTAAATATAAAATATACTCTTATTATCTTAACGATTAATTATCTTAATCATTCTCAGGTGAATCATTAGTGACACTACTTCTCATTTGTAGCTCATTAATTGAGTCTAATTGCAGCTCTTTATATGCCATAATTCTGGTCAACTTCTTTGATCCCATTTGTGCATATTTTGTGACTGGTATAATTTGAAAGGATAAGGAAAAGGTTCCCAAATGCATCCATTTCCTAGAGCTAGTGCAGCAACGTACCACAAACTGGTGGCTTAAAACAATATAAATGTATTATCTCACCCATTCTGGAGGTTGAAAGTCTGAAACTGACTAAACCACAGTGTTGGCAGGGCCATGCGTGCTTTCATCCTTTCTTGGTTGTTCCACCTCTGAGAGCCTCAGGTGTTTCTGTGCTTGTGGCAGCCTAACTCGGGTCTTGGCTTCCATCTTCCGGTGGCTGTCTTCCCTTGGTATCTCTGCTGCCACAATGCATTCCTTCTTTTACAAGGACACCCATCAAATTGAACTGGGGCCCACGCCAATGAACTCATTTTAACTTTATGACACCTACAAAGGCCATCTCTCTAAAATAAGGTCACATTCCAGGTACCAAGGGTACATTAATTTGTGGGGGGATGCAATTCAGCCTCTAACACTAACCTGTAATATAGTTTTGGCACAAAGCCCACTGTTTTCTGACAATGCCAACCTCACAATTAACCTAACAAATGACCTAAATCCCCCTAATCCCTTGGACCAAGGAGCCCCATCTGTATCACCATATTTTGCTTGCCGGCACCAGAATGAAAATCCCTAAACCCCGAATGCATGGTAAAAGCAGAACAGAAATCATCGTTGCTGGTTCCAAACCTTTTGCATTTATGTCTGGACTGTCCATCTAACCAAAGGGAGCAATAATCACCACGAGCATAAAACACTTATGATACATCAGTGCAATAAATTACTTATCTCCTCTATCCTACCTCCCAGTTATATATGTCTGGGGGGGCAGAGGACATGTGTTATACATCAGAGGATACAAATGGCCAGGGATCATTTAATACGGGGTCCGGGCACCACTCTTATCAGCAATCGTCCACGCTGTGTGCCTTACAACATAGTGAGCGCCCCACAATTCTGAAATACTTCATTAACGGTTAGTTTTGTTTGCTCTCTGTGCTTAACGTTCACACACTCTCTACGTAGCCTCTAATATTTTACTAACATATAACATGACCGTAGACATAGGGAACCAAACCAAAGAAAGATATATCACGTACCAAAAAAAGCATGTATACACCTCGTGGGTGGATAGGGAAATAAGAAGCTCCAAAAATAGCTGTCATTTTCACTTCAGCGTTCCTTTGAACATCCGTAATCACCATGAAAAGTATTCTCTATTTGAAGTTGCCCTAGACAGCGGTTCTCAACCTGTGGGTCGTGACCCCTTTGGGGGCCGGGCGACCCCTTCACAGGGGTCACCTAAGACCATCAGAAAACAAAAAGATATTTACATTACGATTCATAACAGTAGCAAAATGACAGTTATAGAGTAGCAACGAAAATAATTTTATGGTTGGGGGTCACCACATCATGAGGAACTGTGTTAAGGGGTCGCGGCATTAGGAAGGTTGAGAACCGCTGCCCTAGAAGATGATTCTTTAGTGAAAAATGGGAATGTAGTGTTTTCAAGTGTAGATCCAGGACTCAATTTGTATTTGTAGGCATCGAAAATGGATTCAGGTCAGCCCCGGCATGAACAGAATATGTAGGCACGTCTCTGCATGAGCTGTTTTTTGTGTCCCCTAAGCGCAATAGGTAATTGCCTTCTCTAGGGAAGCCACCAGGGTATTTTGTAATATGGCAAGCTGCAACATTAGCAAACTCTGGGATTCTAAAGTGAGAGAGTAAAGAGGTGCTATTCTAACAGGATGATAAATGGGGCTGAGAAAACTGTGCTGAAAGCATTTTGGAATAGACAATAGGGGTAAGACCTACTAAAATCAGAAATGTACAGCAAACTAGAGGCACAGTCCTTTCTTGTCAAAACAACCATAAAAAAAAGTTTCAGGTGCGTGTAATAAAGCGCGAGACGACAAAAACTCAACTTTTCTTTTCTTTATAAACAAATAATTGTGAAAGCAGAAAAAGAAAGGCAAGCAAGGCCTTTTTCTTTTTCTTTTGAGAGAACTCAATATATTTAGCCCAAAAGACGTTTTTTCTTCACATTTCAACATTTGAAGTCACCACAAGTCTTTATACAACGTAAGTCAGGGATCCTGGAGGCTGTTCTCTGGGGTCCACACTATGAAGATACTTTTAGACATTTATCAGTTTATTTCCTGTCCCCTTTTTATACTTGAAACAATAGTTTTCTTTTTGAGAGAAAAACCAAAAACCAAAAGTCTACCTTGCTTTAGAACCACGAGAGAGAGAGAGAGAGAGAGAGAGAGAGAGAGAATCTTTAAAAAATTCAAGGAAAATGAAAAATATCAATAAAGTCTCAGATGACCTCAAAGACCATACATGCCAGCAGAGGTAAGTGCTAAAGTGGTTTTATTTTATTTTGTTTTAAAATCTGGAAAGCCGCCTGTGAACTCGAACGTGAATTTCTAACATCATTTCAATTCACTAATTTTGAAGACTAAAATCAAGATGGAGGAAAAAATAGAGTTTTGTCACTTTGGATAACACACTTATCTCCTTTTATATTCCTCTCAATTTATGTAAAATTATCTCAGGGAATAGATTAGAGCTTGCTAAAATTATATTTTCTCAGATCAGCAGCCATAACAAGCCTTTGTGAAATTTCCAGCTTAGCTTTTCTCTTTTATGTTAAAAGCCAGTGGTGGCATTCCATTTCTTCAGGGTCTCAGCAAATGTGAGTTTTGGACTAAAGATCTGAAATAAAGCAGATGCTGAGACCCAGAACGGAACAACAACAACAAAATAGTGGCAAAATATTCCTCACCATATGCATGCAACTTGTGCTTATTATGAAGAGTGTGAACATACTATTCACTGCTTCTACATTGGATAGAAGACAACTGAGATTAGACTTAATAAAAAAATAGAGTGATTTATTGTTGTGAGAGAAATCTTCCTTTAGTTTAGAAGCTAATAAATGTAAATCATCTCATGAAAATGAAAAGTCTAGAAGAAAGGCAGGTCCCGCTTTCAAATTAATGACTTGAACATAGCTGTAAAAGGAAAACCCACCATTTTCAAGTAGTAAATATGAAGACAGAAGTTGCATGGTTAACTCGGGTGGATTAGGAACAGGGAAAGTAGTCCTCTTGAATAAATAAATATCAAAGGACCCAAATAATGAGACCAAACTGAACTTCCAGAGCAAAACAGCTATTACTTTTTTCTGTACTTATGATTCCTTGATGGGGACTGGGGGGGGGGGGCGGTGGAACTCAAGTTAGCAGATAATGAACTACCAACCAATAAAGCTAATACCGAGAAGACAGGGACACACATGTACTTAAGCCAAGCTGCAACAACTGCTTAGTTGAATGATAACAGATAGTGTCAGCCGGGGACTCAAAATTACTCATTGCTCCTAAGTTGTAAAATTAAAACTTGCAGTTTTCCATCATTTCATTGCTCTTTAAGTGTGCAGAACATCTGACATCCTTCATTCTAATTAAACAGAAAGCAGTTTTCAGGAATAGATGTTGTTTCCAGCCGCCGAATGCTATCCTCTTACCCACTTACCAGGCTGCCGGCAGCCGGCAGCAGTCACACGCACAGCGACCCACCAAGAGAGGCGATTCTTGCAGGTGATGACACAAACAAATCACGGCACCTTCCATTCCTGTCCTCACCTAGAAGAACCTGCTCTTTGGAAAAAAATAGCCTAAGGGCATTGAGAGGAAACGGGAATGCCAATGTCATTCATTGGTTAGGAGACAACTAGTTTTGTGCAACTTGGGGGAACACAGCTGACATGTTTCTAGTATGTGACAGTATAAATATTTAATGCAGTCCACGCGTGCGCCGATGGCTTACAGCTATGCAGATGGTAAACAAAATGGACTGGCATATGGAATATTAAAAGAACACCTGAAGTTGGAGGCGCCGACATCAAATTAAGACTGTGGTTGTTGATATTTAGCAGTTCATTGGGCTGCTGCCTAAAATGTGTTTTCTTACTATCGTTATTTTTTAAACATGTAGGATAAGCATCAGAGAATAAATTCAAGTAAGCTGCTTAATTACCCGCAGGAACTTCATTCCCATTTTGACAACGTCATTGGTCCTCTGTCTGACTTTGAGCAAACTGCTGCTGACATCGCCAAGCCTCCATTTAATCATCTGTAGAAGGGGGATCGAATATCACTGCATTTCCAGAATCATTAGAGGTGCTATATGAAATACTAAAGAGTTGTGCAGAGCACCTGGCATGTGCGTATACTCCATTAGTATTAGCTCCTGTCAATTCCCCATCCTTGTCATCCTTGTCATCATTGGTCAATGAATGAACTCAAATTGACCTAAAGTACGTCAACTTTAAATGTGAGTTTACATCTAAACATTTTACAACACAAACTAATTCACAGCCCTCTGAATTTTTTGATAGCTCTTTCCTTGGCAATTTGGAGTGAACTGTTTCTAAGGAACATGCAGACCAGGCATAAGAATCTTCTACCTATATGGCTGCATCAAAGGAAATACACCCAGGTGGGTGACCACTGGTGGGCTCCAGGAGAGCAATTTCACCACCAGTCAAGAAAACCAGTATTGGGGTGCTTTTGTCTCTCACCACTTCTGGAATGAGAGTCTTCTTTCTTGAATGTCTTTCCAGATGTAACCGGGGCCCCATTCATTTTAATTTTCCTGATTATTGATGGCATTTGGTCATAAAACACTATAAATGCATAATAGAGTTGTGACCTTAACTGGCACTCAGCTAGTCTAAGCCACGTCCTTCCTCACTAATGAACACTTCTTCCTACTTAAAGCTTGCAAGGCATGCTCACATATTGATCTCTTTTGATCTGAATAACCACTGATACAGGCAGATGGGTATTATAATTACCCTTTCCACAGCAGAGTTGAGAAAACTGGACCTTGGCGACATGAAGTTATTCATCCAAAGTCACCCAGGCAGTTCATAGGATGATAGACTCCTACAACGTTAACTGATTACTTGGTCCAAAGGGGTCAAATATAAATGCACGTAAAGGGCGAACACTTAACAGAAATGCACATACGTCGAGTCTGGCATAAGGCATCGGAAGGAAAAGCTTTTGTGTTGTAACAAAGCTCAGCTGTCTAGCCGCATTGCTTTTCAGAAACATTTTGAGGGCGATTTGAAATTGAACAAAAACCTCTCAGGGCTAAATATTATTGAAGGGTCTTGAGTTTTGATTTCTGCTTTCTTTGATCGCAAGTGGTCTTTTTTGTTAGGTCAAGGAGGGCAGATAATACATGCAGGATCACCCAACTATTAATAACACCAGATGTCCTGAGGCTACGCTGACAGCTGGGAACCCAAACCACACCTCATCTCTGCAGACTTAGCTTCTTGACAACGTACCACCCACAGCTCCAGGCAGGGGAGTTGGCCCAAGTTTCAGGCCATCGTTTAGTTGTAAGTACTACACTTTAGGCTTCGGTCCCCTGGGCCAAAAACCCATGTTTTATTCACCTGGCTCTACCCTCAATTTTGTGGGCAGGTGAGTAATGATGAGAGCACGTTAGTGACCTATGGCAGCTGTTGTGCTTCTCTCGAGCTGGCATAAGTCCAGAGGATACCAAAAAAAGGTATACACCTTTTAAGAAAGGAAAAAACTGTATTAAAATTGTACTAATATATACCGATAACAAAAGATGAATACAAGTCATGTTTGACGTCTGCCATTACAAGAGGGGCTGGCTCAAAGTGGTTCCCATCAGCATAATTTTAATACAGCTTTTTCCTTTCTTACAACGTGTATATGTTTTTTTGGCACCCTCTGTATGCCAGCACCACCTGAGGCTCCCCCTTGGGACTAAGGCACAGTAAGGAGCAGCTTAACAGCTTCTAAACCCCTGGATTAAGCCTTGGAGCCAGCAGTGGGGCTGAGGACAGGAACATGACGAATCCACATGCCAAGATCCGAGAGGCCTGCTAATGCAGTGGCTCACTCGTTCTCCACCGCGTCCTTTAGATAAGCAATAAACTCATCTTCATTGGGCTAAAGTATTAAAATACAAGATCTGTGTTAGAACTTGGTTTGCACCAATCGACTTTTCCTAGATAAAAATGGCTATGATCCTGGAAAAACCGTTATCAGTGGTTCATGAAAAGCCACATGTTCCTCCTCATCTGTTTCAGCTTGGTGATTTTCGTTTTTGCCCCAGTGATAAATGGAAATTAATCCAAAGTGTGGTCTATGGGGGGTTGTTTGCTGCTGCAACTGAACATAAATCAAAACTAGAGCCACGAAAATGTGAGAGGACCAGCTAGATTAGCCCTTGAAATGATGAGTGAGATAGAAGACAAATAATAGTGGATAATAGATGAAGTCTTAAGTGACAGTCCTCTCTTATTATACAGATACATCAAAGACCCGGGGACTTGCTCTATTTCACAATACCTGTCACTTTACAGAGTTTTAGAATATAAAAAACTTGCACTTGCTTTATCTCATTTCCTTCTCATAGATACTGTTTTGGTAGGTAAGACAGTGTTATTGCTTCATATTTTACAGGTAACAAACTAACAAGCAAAGAAATTAAGTGACTGGCCTTTGGTAACATATAAAATGGGGCTAAAACCTATAGCCCAGAACTTCCAACTTGTAAAGACCATATGCCTCAGAGGGTCTCTCAGTGTCACGTATTTTGACTGATTAGTGTTGAAATTCAGTAATTGTAACATCAGGCATTTGCATACGTATGCACTGTGTTTCTTAGTTACATATACCTATAGAGATCATTTTCTATATATTTCCCATGTCTGTATAATTACGAATTGGTCATTTTAACACAACTTGACAATCTTGTCTGTGTTCTCATGGCCATGGATATTTCTATTTCCCATGGCACACATTTCAAGAAAAATACATAATAAGTAATGCAATTCTTGCAAATAGTTCTATTAACCCTAACCTTGCAAACAGATCTCATCAGAGGTGTAGATTTGGAATAATTTTAGTGTCAACCTCAAAATATTTACCAGTCTCAAATGGTTCCTTTTTGGTGTCCAATTCCACTGTTAGAAACTATAGCCATTTTGAGTACTGGATGGTTTCACTAGGCTTTGTCACCTATAAAGCAAATGACCTATTGTGCCCCAGGCACATGACGGCAGTGGGAACCTAAAGAATGAACAAATGCTTTCTAGTCACAGTGATTATCACTATCTACTAGAGCAGTCACACGTGCAGTATAGTTACCTGCAGCATGAGTGACGTGATGAGCTATGCACACGGCACTATGAAAGAACAGACAAAGAATGAGGAATTATGATAGCAAGTCCAAGAAGGCCATTGTACCAAGGTTGTATATGAGATAGATTGTAAAGTATGAGTGCATTCCAGAATGAGGGGACAGTAATCATAACAGAATAATAATAAGAGCCAAAATTTGTTCATTGTTTACTCCATACCACTCATTCAACAATTGTTTGAGTGTCTTCCAACCCTTAAGTAACAAGCTAACTCTTTATATATGTACACTAGTTCATTTCACTCATACAATAACTCTTGTGGCTAGGTATTAGTTCTGGGGATAGGAGATAGAAGTTTAGAGGTGTTATCTGTCCAATGTCACATAGCGAGTGGCTGACAGAGCCAGGAGTCAGCCTACATCTCTGAACTCAGAGTCGGAATTTGAAGGAAGCTCTTTGGAGTAACATACTATGATTGACATGCAGAATAAATGGGAATAGAGAAACAGGGAAGATGACTTTGGAAAACAGGCAGGAATCACATGGGAAAGGAATGCCAAACTTCAAAGGCAACATAAAAATTAGCTATTCAAGCATCACATGTAGAAAGAATCAAAGTTAAGTGACAACCATACAAACAATGATGGCAGGGAAGGAGAGAATGGCAATCCAGGAACAAAATTCTCCACCTTCTCTAGGGCCAGCACAGCTTATGGATTCTCCACCTGGCTAACAGTTATGGGCAGAATGACAAACACGAGGATAAGCTGACTCATTTCCCATTAACAAGCAAGCTACAAAGCAAAAGGCCTGACAGAGAAGCAAAGTATTGATTGGCCATTTAGTGCAAATGATGGAAACCTAATTAATAACTACAGCTGTCAGAAAGCAGTAATTGTTTGGTTTCCATATAGATTTCTTCCCTTCATTTTCATTTGGTTTAACGTTCAAAGTTTTGTATTATGTGAATTTAACGCTTCCCTTTCTCCTCTGTTAATTCTTTGAGTATTCTGTACTGTATCCTTTTGTGTATGTTTGCTTTTGTATGTTTTCCCGTTTGCATTACTAATGTTATATTTAGGGTCTGAGATTTCTTACAAGTTTCAGTTCTGAAAACCAAATGAAGTGTGTACTTCAGAGAGATGGGTGAACCTCAAGGTGAAGGTGACAAAGGGCATTTCATCTGTGACAATAACTTTGAAGGGAAGGACACAGGTCAGTTTGAGGAAATCAACATCAAGGGAATGTGTCTATATTAAAAGAAAGGTAACTGAACCCACAGAAAAAATAAAGGCAGAAAACACATTCCAAGGAGACTGTCTAAAATGTATGACTATGAAGTCATAGTGAGGACTTTTGAATTAAGTGACAGAGAGAAGTAAAACATATAAAGTAGATTCTAAAAAATCAAGTTTGGTATAATATGGAGAGGGGAGCATGTTGTTTATATTCAAATTCTACCAAGATGTGTCGTAGATGTTAGGCTATTTATTTTATCTTAAATTGAAGAAGAAAATCAGAAAACAAAAACTGATCAAAATTCTAATGGTGAATTCTAGTGGTAAATTATTTTTTAAAGTAAAGGAACTGGTATATAAATATTGTAACAACTATATATAATGACAGGTAATTGGGGGGATCACTTTGTAAATTATATAAATGTCTAACCACTATGCAGTACACCTGAAACTAATATAAAATAATAGTGAATGCCAACTGTAATTGAAAAAAATAAACTATTAAAAAAAACTATTAAAAAAAACCTGGCACATAGGTAGGCAGAATATCAAGTATTAATACTCTTTGAAGAATAATACTTAATATAAATTGGTCTGACTATCCAACCATTTTCACAGCTTTAGAAGGGGAAGAAAACTTAATATTCTTCAAAACCCAATTCAGATATCCCTAAATTATCTTCCTCCTCTGTACTTTGGCATCAGGTACTTTTTTTACATATATATTTTCCATTTTCTGGTGTAATCCTTTTAGTCTATGTAGTAGATGACAGAGAGAGAGAGAGAGAGAGAGAGAGAGAGAGAGAGATTGTATACAAAATCTTTTTAATAGGAGAGTAACTTGTGCAGAGCAGCGATTCCCTCCCCAGGACCTGAGCCGTGAGGGGGGAGAAGCTGCGAGGTTAAGTGAAGGATTAGAGGGGAATCGAGCCCAGGGAGCCAGGCGGATGACTGAACTTTCGCTTTTCCTGTGGTGTTTTATAATTGGCCGATGGAAGAGCTTTTAACTTGGCTAATGAGTCCCAATTCCCAAAGCAGACATACAAGGATATATATATATATATATATATATATATATATATATATATATATATACATACATATATACACACACACACACACACACACACACACACACACATACACACACACACGGGGTGAGGAATTCTAGCCCCTTATCCTGAAATATCGTCTAGTCTTAAGACATAGTTTAGAGAGCTTTCAAATGGTGACAGATTGTAAGTTAGTGAGTCATTCCCCTGATGAGGCTCGGCGACATCTGAATGGCCACTGACTCCAGAGACCAAACATGGCAAGTGCAAATTCTATGTAAAAGGCCAAATAAAATAAGAGAGCAGAAAAGAGTAACAAAACGAGAACTCCTTTAGGAAACAAGAGATGTCCCAGATAATGCCTCACGGTGTCCCTAAAGGTAGTAATTTTGCCCTATGCTGTCTATCACTTCTCTGCTATTTAAGTAAATAAAAATAAAACTTAAAAAAAACAAAATACAAGGAGCGGACTACAGTTGATTTGACTTATGGGGGAGACTTCTGTAGTAGATGAAAGGTATGGTTCTGAGGGCTAATTTCAAGCCTCGTTTCAAATCTCTGTCAACAGGAGTGATGGGACGAGTAATCCTGAGAGAGCGGGCCCCTTGTCCTATAGTTCCCTTTGTACATCTCATGTGACCCACTACTAAGATCAACGCTGCCCCCCACTTCCCAGCAGCTACCCCCCTGTTTCTCTGAGACTAAATGCTGATACCCACGACCACATTTCTTTTAGCCTCCTAAAATTGACCAATGGTGTCCCCTAGACTCAACTGGTGGCTGGTACCTTTGTATCTGTGTCCCAGTCCTATGTCCATTGGCTCCCAATCTTCATCCAGATCCATAATTGCCCCCCACCCCCCCTTGCTTCCTTTCATCTCCCATTCCTCCAACATTGCGTTCCCAAGAGCACCGGCCTCCTGCCTGGGGCCCGGGCCAGTTCCTTCCTGCCTCGGCCATGGCCGCTGGTCAAATCGCTCCTCTCAGATGCATGCGGCTCACCTCGTGGCCTCCTCTGAGCTTCCAATTGAAGGTGAAAACATGGAGCGTCTGTTCCACACACTGGCCTTTGGATCCCTCTAAAGCTTTGGACTCAGACCCAGCGTGTGCTTTCCCAAACTGCCAGGTGTACGTTCCTGGAATCCGAGCAGAGCCTGGGCGTTCAAAACCTGCTTTTCCGTTTTCCTGACTGGTGCTCCTTGCTTCTCCTTTGCCAATAGCTCTTCCTAGTATAGAAACCAAGGAGGTTTTTAAAACCCAACAAGGGCTTGTCTCACTTTTCATTTCTTCCAAAAGCATTTATTGAGCACTTACTGTGTGCACAGCTCAGGATTTTTGCTTCAGTATCACTCTGGCAGGTTTTTCTCTGCTTATAGCTGTCCCCACCATTTTTCTTCTTTGGACTTTGTTTTCATTTTTTTTCCCTCCTCTAATTTCCAACTTGCAGAACTTAGTAATACACAAAGTATTAAGTAGCAAAGCAGTTTTTTATTTAAAAATGAAAAGGACTTAACTGTCACAGAGTTTTGCTCTTATATTTTGTTTTTGCAAAAACTTTAAAACCTGTGACAAAATGACATCACTGCAACCCTTAGAAAAGTGGCACTTTCGCCAGGATGAGTATGTGAAGTTATGCTGAAGATATGTGTGTGTTTCCCGTAGCACAGGGGTCATCCATCTGAGAATAAGAAATTTAAAACTAGCTCTGCTAGTTGCTATATTGGAGCAATTGTAGTCATACCTGAACAGTCAGTTCAACAAATGTTAGACATGCAGATAGGACATTTCTGTATGGAAGGGACTTCCTGCATGGAAGGCACTAGGGTGGCTGTGGACCACTTCACTTACAGTTAGGCTGCCTGATTTCAGGCTCCAGCGTTGACACTACTGAATGGCTTAAGTCATTCAATCTCTCTGTGCCTCAGTTTTCCCATCTGAGTTATGATAGTGCTCAATAATAATTAAATTATTAAGTAAATAATTAAAAATAATTTATGATAATTAAAAATTAATTGAGCACCTATAAAGTACCAGACACTCACTGTCCTAGGCTTTTGGGATTCATTAGTGAACAAAAGAAAAAAACAACAACCCTTATGCATGTAAAATTCCATGGGAGGGAAAAAACTAAGTGAAATTATGTATGTAAAGTGTTAAGTGTGGTGGTTGTCGTAGAAGAAGCGATAAGTAATAAGTGTCTTATAAAAATACAAAGCAGCATAGTGTGCTTGCTGAATGGCTTTGGGGAGACAATATAGGTGATTTCTATAAATAATCTGTAGGTTGTCCTGAAATCTAATACAGCCAGTTTCACTCTGTATCCCCTACCAAAGAGTTTTCTGGTTTCTAACCAAAGTGAGCAGAAAACGAGAGCCAGAGGACTGAAAGTCGACATCAATAGTTAGGTCTAGCTAGACATGTAATACAGCTCATCCCTTGGCTAGAGAATGATGCTGAACTCCAGGGATTTTTTATGAAAAATTAATAATGAATCACTAAAAAACCCCCAAAAACCTGCTTTTCCATCCAGCTTCCTTTGTGTCCCGAGCTCCTCTCAAGATGTACCACACACCCAGAGTTCTTAGTTCTCAGCTCTGGCCCTCCTCAGTCTGCCTTATTCACCACCATCCGATTTCTCCTCTGAATCAGACAAGGCTGAGCCCAAGAGTAGAGATTAGAGCATTATCAGGAATCCCACATAGATGTATGCTGTACATCTGCATTATCCTTCTGCTTATGTCTCTGTGCTATTTAGCCAGAGACAATCTGGACCCTTCCATCCACGATTTTGTTCCCCACTGAGCAACAGCCTAGCTATCCAAGGGTACCATGGACAGCAGCCTGACCTGGCCCATCCCATTCTCATGAGCAAGGGCCTCCAAACCGTCAGTCCGATGGGTACTCCTGAACCCAGACACAAACTTCAAGCACTCTTGTGATTGAACTCCTTCCCATTTCCGGTTCCTCACGTATTGACACCAGTAGTTAGCATGCAGCGGTAGACACACATTGGTTCTCATGATTAGGGCCCATGGTGGTGAGTATGTTGAAACCCATCTGCTAAGTAAAGTTATTCAGCAAGTCCTTATGAACTCTGAATCACAGCTCCCTTGACTCTTAAAAGCAAGGGTTTTCTGGGCTGGCCAAGTGGCTCAGTTGGTTAAGAACACAATCCCTGAGCAACAGGGTCGCCAGTTTAATTTCCACATGGGCCACTGAGTTGCGCCTGAGCTGAGCTGCTGCTGAGCTGCCAACAGGAGGCAGGATGGATCAACTGAAGAGAGCACATGCTCCTAACAACAAGGTTGCCGGTTTGACTCCCACATGGGATGATGGGCTATGCTCCCCCACAACTAAGACTGAACACGGCACCTTGAGCTGATTGGCTGTGAGCTGCCGAAGGGTGGCCGGATGGCGACTGGACTTGGAGCTGAGCTAGCTGCGCCCTCCACAACTAAGACTGAAGGACAACAACTTGGCTGTTCCCCTTCCCCAATTCCCCAACACTGTTCCCCTTCCCCAATTCCCCAATAAAATCTTAAAAGAAAGAAAGAAAAAGCTTTCTCTTGAACACTCTGATACTATAATATGAAAAAGAAGCATTTGATCTATATAACGCACCCTTAGTATTTGTCTTTACAGATGAAATCGCAATTTTGGTACCCAGATAAATGATGTTTACAGCTGCAATTTACTTTATCTGTTCATACATAGAAAATAATTCCCTCAAATTCGCTTAAAAGAGCATATGTAATTCCTGAGTGATTTGTCACCTTCATACCTCTGAAATTTAATTTATATCTCAAACATGCATAAATCAACCAAGGCATCTGAATTTAAGAATCACGTTTTTGTTTCTTTTTCTTTAATAGAGAGCACAAAACTGCCATTTTAATGTACAGTCATGTAATTTCTAGAAATAGCACTCTAATGTTTCAGCTGAAAAGCTCATTTATATGCACTAATTAGAGCCATTGCTTTAAAACCATTTTAAAGCATTTAACCTTCAGCAAAAGGGTTTCCCTAAAGGGAACAAAACAAAAATAATGCAAAAAAATTGCTAAAAAGCAGTGCCCTCTTAATTCTGTTGACATTTACATATATTAAATAATTTGTTCAATATGCGATCATTGAAGACCTGCTTCAGATGAGACACTGTGTGACAATGAAGATGGCAGATGCTACAAAGTAGAAGTCAGTGCTTCATAGCGTTTGAGGGGAAACACAGGTGTCAAAATTATGTAACACAAGGAAGAAAGTCATACATTCTTTGGTAAGGAGACAGGCAGTAATTGTTCACTGTTTCTTTCTGTGGTATTTCTATAGCTTTGTTTTTCCCAGTTCTTTTACTCAACTGTCACTGTTCAGTCCTCAGGTGTGAATGTAGGAGCTTTATTTTGGGCTTACAAGCCCATCATTCATGTAACAGATACATCCAGGTGCCATAAATCACAGTTGCTGATGCATATATAATAAACAATGTTGCTTTGTGTTACCTGCTCCCTGCACGAAATGGCAAGAAAAGTGCTATGCCTACCCTTCATCCTTCTCTATAAATTATCGGGGATCAAGTTGGACTTTGTGGCTGGGTCTGAAAAATTAACCCGTGAAAGAGTAAGAGTGCACATTCTTATTTTAATAATGAGACACACGTGTGGCACATACAATTTTCTTTTATACAGAGTTTCCATTCATTGAACGTGAAACCTAACAACAAACTTCAAAAATAAATAAGAAATAGGAACTCAGAAAAGTAAAATCTGACAATTTAAAAGTTTGGGTTTTTTTTTTAATTTAAAAAATTGTGGCGCTGGGACCTTGGTGACTTATGGAGATGGCGTCAGGTATGAAAAGGAGCCCAGACAGGTGCATGAGGGGAACATGAATAGAAGTGGAAGTTTGTATTATTATTCTGGTAACTTGTAGATATCCCCACCTGTGGTCTCGCTCTTAGCCTCCAGAAACGACTGTGACAGGGAAAGCATCAATTGCCACCAAGAAAGGTTATGAAAAATGTCGCCTCTGGCGCCCTACATGATCTTTACAACATTATTGATTATATTCCCCACACTGTATTTCACACCCCCGTGACATTTTGTGACTACCAATTTGTACTTTCTAATCCTCTCCCCTTCTCACCCATCCCCCAACCCCCTCCCATCCAGCAACCATCAGTTTTTTCTCTGTATCTCTGAGTCTGTATCTGTTTTGTTTGCTCCTTTATTGTTCTTTAGATTCCACATATAAATGAGATCATATGGTATTTTTCGTTCTCAGTCTGACTTATTGCACTTAGCATAATATTAGTATTCTCTAGGTCCACCCATGTTGTTGCAAATGGGACGATTTCATTCTTTTTTATGGCAGAGTAGTACTCTATTGTATAAATGTACCACAATTTCTTTATCCAATCATCTATTGATGGGCATTTCTTGGCTATCATAAAATACATACATACATACATACATACATACATACATACATACATATGCCACCTCTGACCCAAAAGATCATATAAAATAATTACTGAATTTTCAGACAGAGTCAGAATTGCCAATTTACCCAGGCTGGCTACCTTTCAGTGCAAGTATGTATTTTGTGAGGCTAGCCCAAAGCTCCACCACTGGATTTTTGAAGGCTGGACTTTAAGACAATAGAATCCAATGCATTTTAACCTCAAGCATCCAGAATCTGGATATTCAATGGCTTCTGTATTTACTTAGAATAAATTCTTCATTTACTAGCATGACATGCAGGAGCCTGGGAGATGAGATTACGGCCCTCATGCTCCCTTGAACCTCGACTTGCATCACTGTCCCCCTTACTTATTCTACTCCAGCCACATGAACATTATGATTCCTCTATTGCAACAGCTCTTTCAGGCTCTAGGACTTCCCTCCTTCTAGAATTGATTTTCCATAACCAATCATCTAGATGATCTCCACTCATTTTTCAGATTTCAACACTTATCAGACAGACCTTCCCCTGGCCATCCAAGCTGAGATCTCCATGGACCTCCTCCTTGTCCTCAGAACACTCACTCATCACAATTTATAATTTGGATTTATTTACTTGCTCAATGCCAGCCTTTATCTGCAAACTTGGTGAGGGCAAGAACCATTCCTGTTCAGCTGACTAATGTACCACCACCATCCATAGCGAACATGAAGCACGGTGGTACAAAGCAAATGTTACCTCATTTCCACTTCCCTGCCACAGTGGCACTCAGCTGGGATGGTTTTGCTCCTCAGGGGCCCTGTGGCAATGCCTGCAGGTCTTTCTGGCTGTCACCATTGGTAGGGATGTTACTGGCATCCAGAGGCTAGGGATGCTACTATCCATTCTGTAATGCACGAGACAGCCAACAACGAAGAATTGCCTGGCTCCAAATGTCGGTAGGGTTGCCCTAGTCAGATGGATCCTATAAGTTAATACACTGAGACAGAGGTCAACATCTCACCCTAAAAGCTTTTTAGCCAAAGGCTGTTACTGAGGGATTACCAAAGCCAAACATTTGAGCATCTTAAAATCATGAAACAACCAAGGGCACAAGGGTCCCTCCCCTAAAATAATCAAAACCTTGCAGCCAAGAGGCCCTTTCTGTCCAGTGGGAGGACTGCATCAAAACCCTTCAGAACTGCACACTTGAAACCTATGTAACTTTACGAATCATTGTCGCCCCAATAAAAAATTTTTTTCTTTGCTTATATATGCCTTTACTTGAAATTTTGCTTTATTTCTAGTTATCATTAAACCTGAAAACCTACTTCAGGAGGAATTTTATGTTTCATTTTTACATGTTTATCAGAAACAAACTTTAAACAGATGCAAAAATGAAACTAGAGATAAATGAGGATAAATTACAATTTTTTTCCAACAAACTTTAATTAAAAAAAAACCCATAAAACAAAAACAAAAAACCTTCTGTGAGAAAATGCCACCACTTTAGATCCCAGAAATTTGGGGGATCTGACCACCTAGGTAGAAAGACGTGATCTCTTAAACATTTCCTAGAAAGAAGATTTTGGTAACATTTCTCCCCCATTCTAGAGCCCATACATTTGCGTGGGTTTTGCTCACCTTGTCGATATAGTCAGCAAAAGATATCTAAATGGGGTTCAATGGTGCTTCTACCCTAATATTTTAATAACGAATCAAACCTAAGTTTTACACTGTCAATTGCCAGAAGTTTTCTGATGCTCTTGATTGTTTTTAAGCCAACCTGACATATGCAGGACATGGGGAATGTTTGATACCAATTGACTTTATGTTAGCCTAGTGTTCCCTAACTCATTTGGCAAATTGTGTTTCAGTATATTTGTAAGAGTCTGATAATAAGATGGGCTTAGGCTCTTCCCATTTTGACCTTGAACAAGTCTATTTCCAGGTCAACTTCGTCAAATGTCAAATGATGATTTCACTGATATGTGGGATATAAAACTGAAAGCAACAAAGGACCAAGACAAACAAATGAAGAAACAAAAACTCATAGACACAGACAATAGTTCGGTGGTTACCAGAGGGTAAGGGAGGAGGGAAGATGGTAGAAGAGGGTAAAGGGACCAAATATATGGTGTTGGGAGGAGAACTGACTCTGGGTGGTAAACACACAATGTGATATATAGATGATGCATTACAGAATTATATACCTAAAACCCATGTAACTTTGCTAACAATTGTTACCCCAATAAACTTTAATTTAAAAAGGTAACAAAATTGATGATTTCTAAGATTCTCTGTAACTTCATGATTCTATGTAATAAATTAGCCTCTGCATTTATCAGCTTTTTGTTCCAGATCATATTATCATTTTGCATTTCCCCTCCCCCATAGAATAGAACAAAATTTCTAGGCCTGGGCAGTGAGGCTAAGCTTATAATGCAAGCGACACACTGGGAACTCTTGACATCATTAAGCAATTTTTAAAGTGAGTGGAAATGACATACTTTAAAACCGACCATGTGTGTCCATGCAAAAACATTCTGTCTCCATCGTTGCTGTGTATAAAATATATTTGACATAAAATGTATTTGACACTATGTTTCCCACTCTTTAGAGCTGTGACTTTTTCTATCAATTAATTCATCCAAAGGCAATTTTGAACTATGATTAACCTAACCATCAAAACTGAATGGACATATGCCCTATAGAAGTCTCTCATTTAAAATACATGAAGATGAAATGAATGAAATGAGAGATCTCACTGATGGAGGGAGTTTATCGGAGAAGGAAATAGAAGTAAAGAGAGACATGGAGCAAAGAAGGGAGAGAAAGGTTGAAACACAAAAGGAACACATTTAGAAATAAACACAAGATGACTGGGTAAAGATGTGGTATATATACACAATGGAATACTACACTGCCATACAAAAAGATGAAATACAGTAATACCTTGGTTTGCGAGCATAATTTGTTCTGGAAACAAACTAGCCGTATTGCAAGACATCGCTCATTTCCAATTTAAAATATATTAGAAATGTTTGCTCATCTTGCAGAACACTCGCAAACCAAGTTACTCGCAATCCAAGGTTTTACTGTAATGCCATTTGCGACAACATGGGTGGATCTTGAGATTATTATGCTAAGCAAAATAAGTCAGACAGAAAAAGTCGATAACCATATGATTTCACTGATATGTGGGATATAAAACTGAAAACAACAAAGGAACAAGACAAACAAATGAAGAAACTAAAACTCATAGACACAGACAATAATTTAGTGGTTACCAGAGGGTAATGGGGGATGGGGGTGGTAGATGAGGGTAAAGGGATCAAATATATGGTGATGGAAGGAGAACTGACTCTGGGTGATGAGCACACAATGTGATATACAGATGATGTATTACAGAACTGTACACCTGAAACCTATGTAACTTTACTAACTATTGTCACCCCAGTAAACTTAAAAAAATTAAAAAGAAATAAACACAAGAAAGAAAAAACAAATAAAGATGAGTTTGGAGCCTAAAGAAGACTACACAATTTTGTCTTGCTGGACCTTAGGGATGATAGAGTTATACTAGCTCTGGTAATATTCTACACGGTTGGAGTCCCACCTTCTTTGTGGACAAAACCACACGAAGCAGTCATACCATCAGGCTATTAGGCTTGACAAGCCCTCCTGGGGTCCCTTCCAGAGAAATGGCTGTTGCCTCTACTTCCCCAGGTTGAGGCCATGGGGCTTATTGCAGTTTAGGATGCTGATTTGTCAGCAGAACTGAAATTAGCAGTGTTATTGAAGCGCCTGTTAACTGAATAAATGTTAGTGTACGCAGGTCCAGAATGTCTTACAAGCACAGATACATCTGCTGACTTTGCTTCCTCCCCCATAACGCTAATGAGTCCAGGATTTATTGGATGGATAACTTACTTTGTGGAGGGGAAAAAAAAATCTTTGTTTTTAAAGATCCCTTGAGGGACTGTTTCACATAAAAATCAGAAACTATCAATATGCATGTAACATCAACGACAAAGCTTTCTGATGTGTGAGCAACGCTGTAATGCATATATTAGTTGGATGGCAATAAATCTGTCTTAACTTTGCCGTGTTCAGTATTGTTTATATCTGATGCTTAGCCTCTTTAAGGTTGTGAAAGACAAACGTCTGAAAATTAAAATGGAAGCTGCACAAAATTATTTTTTGTAAAACCACAAATGCAGTAGTTCTGTCACTATCAATAGTCATTCAAAAATGGGAGATTCTAGGAAAATGGGTTTCCAGATCACTAACGTTTAAAAATGTATGGCGGTGCCATCCAGTACAGTACCTGAGGCACACATGACCATTTTAATCTAAATTTAAGATAATTAAAATTTAAATGAAATGGAAAACCAG